>NC_050477.1:10846151-10896151 GCF_013373865.1 Monomorium pharaonis
CAAAATTCTAACTGATACAAAAATTAGCGATACATTTTGGTTGTGATATCAAAAAATCTGTCCATAACAGCAAAAAAATTTTTTGGGTGAAACTTAAGTGTCTTTTTTTTCATTGCATGATTAAGGAATACTACTAAAGATGTAAAAAAATTAATTTGTTTTACAGTATAAAAAATTTCTCTAACCTTACCTGAAACTTTTTAATACAATTTCTTGAAAATCCAACAGGTTAAATTTTCAAGAAATTATTTTACAAGATTTTTACAAGATTTTTATCTATTCCACATTTATTATTACTTTTATCATACAGCTTTATCATCGTACTTTGTTGATCTTTGTTGCAGATGATACCGTCGGCTGATCCTAGTAATCCGCAGTACAGTATGATTCCTCAACTTACCACGCAAATGTCTACCTTACATCTCGGCACTGGTTCCGTAAGTTTTCTGGATTTTTTAACAGCTATTCAGATACAAAGTCCGAAGAATATCCGAAAGTCGTTTCAAAGATTAAAGTCTAAATTGTTTCGACAATATAGAAATTAAATCTAAAGGTCTCGATTGTAGAAACATAGAAATTGTAAAAAGTTAATTCTCCAGAAGATATAGAATTAAGCTTTTACAGCGTTTTTTGGATATTTGTGTTAGAATAGATTGATTTCAAATTTGTTATAAGTGATGACTAATCGTTCTTTTCCTTTTTTTTCAGTATATAGCGAGCCCACATCCTTATCCTTATACGACTTACCCCGCCCCTAGCATTATTCACACCATGCCACTGGGCGAGTCGGAGCAGACGAGTAATGCAGCGTCCCCCGACGACTCCTATCAGCAGTACCAGGCTCAACAGCCTAAGTAGGCCACGGTTTATAATAGGTTAGGATTCTTTCTTCCTTCTTATGCCACACGATGCAATACTGTGCCGAACTACAAATCCCTTTAGCTCGCAATAAGACGATAAACGGGACGATAAAGGGATCTTTCGATTACAGATGTACGATCGCGCTAAGGGTTACGTGAATTAGGAAAGGCTTACTGATTGACACATGAAGATACGCGCAGAACGAAGGAGAGCAACAGATACGAGAGCGGATTATATTAAGAAGAATAGATTTGAAACAAAAACTACATTACGTAACGAATAAGATTCTTCCTCACGATAAATTGACTTGCCAGCGTTTTTATACGTTTTATCCAACAGTAAATAGAGGAAAGTAGATGATATTTTGCAACGAGTAGGCAGAATGAATGTTGTGAGAATGCGTAAGAGCGAGAGAGAACGAGCGAGCGAGAGAAAGAACATAATTGAAGGAAGTACAGGAAGAGACGTATGAGAGCGATCGCGTGTCGTCCGTGTGGAATGGCACGTGCTTCCATACTAGTATGGCTCCGTTAAAGCTACGTGATGATACATGTACACTTTCATGTACACATACATACACAGAGACATCATACACGACAGTAACGAAAAAAAAAGTTATTTACGAAGAACAGTTTAGTGTCAAGCTAATAAGGCTTCCATGATGTAACTTTAGGTATTATGTTTACTACGGACAGATGACAGAAGCTAATCGAAACTAATCTCGAAAGCTCGACAGTATGGATAAGTATTTTAATGAATGGCTGAAAAAGAGGGAAAGAAAAGAATACTGTGTGTGTGTGCGTGTGTGTGTGTATGCGCGTGCGTGTGCATGTGTGTGTGTGTGTGTGTGTGTGTGTGTGTGTGGATGTATTAACTATTAAAAAAACGAAGAAAGGAGAAGAAAAAGTAATACTGCTCAGAAATATACACAGGAGAATTCTTCCCGAGGAGATAATAGAGTATATAATAATATACAGCAAAAGGAGAACGAGAAAGATCGAGAGAAAGAGTGAGAGAATGAGAATGATAGAAAAAGTATGTAAAAGAGAAGAGACGATGCACTACTTCCAGGATGATGTAATATTGAGAAAAAAAATTCAGAGATTCGTAATTCGTAATGCGACTAAAAGGAAGGGTGTTCGTGCAACTCGCGAAGATACAACTTGTCTGCAGTTGAGAGTACACGCACGGGAACGCAATCGATCTTTCGCGATAGCGCACTTCACCTCCATCTATTCTCTCGAGGATTACATAAGATGTACACAAAACAGACACATTTACCACCACACCCTCATCAGAGCTCACGTGTCTTTCGAGTTCTTTTTTCCTTTTTTTCATTTTCCGTTTTTACATTCAAAAACATTCCACACTGAGTATATACACGCATCGTTACGCGGAGATTTTTTAAATTGGAAATACTAATAATACATTAACTTTTCTAATCGGCACCGCGCATCTCTATCACATTGCGTTTTTTTTTTGTTTTTGTTTTTTTTTTTTAACGACAATGAACTTTTATAGATTAAATTTCAGAGATAAATCAGGAAAAAATACGACGGTAAGATTTATTTCTAAAATAGGGGCAAGGGAAGGAATGCAATTTTCAGGATCTACGTATAATTACTGTACGAAAGACGGAAAGAAAAAATGGAACAGTACTTTTTAGAATGTTATATTTATGATGATTACGAGTTAGATACGGATCGATATCAATTTTTAATTGTACAGTGAATACAGATATTTTTTTTAGAATCGTGCCTTTTCACATAGATCCGTTGAACGAAAGAAAGGGAGAGAGAAAGATATATATATACGCAGGAGAAAATTGTTATAATATATATTTTTACGCATCGTTAAACTCAGATGCGGAGTCAAATCTTAATTTTCTAATTAATATATCTGTAATTGTTTTTGTGTTAAATATCTCTATACATTTGTTTTCGTTGTCAATTTGATAGATTTTGTACGCGTGATTACATTGTCGAATTGGAATTGTCGGACTGCATGAGAGAAAATAAAATAGACATCCACATACAGAACACAAAAGCAGTCCGTAATATATTATAATAATAATGGAAAAAAAGAAAATGTAGGAAAATCAAATCGCGACAAGTCGAGAAACAGAATGCAAGATAAGAGAGAGAAAAAGAACGAATGAGTGAGAGAGAGAAAGAGAGAAAGAAAGGATGTTTGAAAATGTGTCTGAAATAGAGAGAAAGAGATTTAAAAAAAAATAAAGAAAAGTAGGTTTGTTACACGATGAGAAACTAGAATGTAAATTAATTTATTTTATCGAAGGAACGCGTTATATATATATATATATATATATATATATATATATATATATACTGCCGAGAAAGGATAAATGGAAGATAAAAAACGCAAAGATGCATCGATCTACATGTACACATATGTACACGTCATACACGCACATACACGCAGATACACGCGCGTACAAACAGATCGAGGGGAGAGTAATCGAGACGACACTCTGTCATCTTTCGAGATGTCGAAATTGACGGTTGTAAATAAAATAAGTATTCGTCTGCATGATCAAATGGAAAATTCGATTGAGGAAGATTGAAACTTCTTCTTGAGCGTCTTTGCGATCGCGCGGATAATTGTATTTACCGAGATGAGTATATTTTCTCAAGAATTTGGAATTTTGCAAAAGCAAACGCTTATATTACTTGAATTTATTAAATACCTTCGTGTTGAGCCCCGTTTGAGTCTTGATTATTCTTCACGTTGAAACCTGCGAATCCAACGAAATCTCCATCTCTTCCTCTTCTTCTGAATGTCTCTTCTCCCATATCTACCATCATCATCACCATCATTATCACTACCATCATCACCATCACTATCATCATCACTATCACCACTATCATTATCATTATCATTATCATTATTCGTGCATCCGACGGAGTTTCGCGTTGTCCAACTTAGGATTGATAGTTGAGAATCGAGTGAAGGAGCGATAGAGAGGGAGAGAGTGTAAGAAAGCTTTTTACCAAAAATACGCGAGAATTGCGGACTACTCGCGCGACACGAGAAATTGAATTGACGAAAGATGAAGAAATGGCAGCGAGCAGGTAGTTAGATAGAGTTTTAGCGATGAGAAAGAAAGAGAGAGACGAGTCGCGTAGTTATTATTATAATACAATAATAATGCTGTATTATTATAATTAACGATTTACTATTATTGACGTCATCTAAACGTATGAAAGATTTTTACACTGTTGAGACTTGAAGTAAATAATATATTTAGTTTATTTTGGTACATCACGATGACGAGAGAATGAGAGTGAGAAATAGAGAGAACGAGAGAGTTAAATTGACGGAGAAAAAAGAAAAAAAAGTCAAGCGCAAAGAGGTAAAAAGGCGAAGTACGAGCTATTTTTTAAGAGACAGATTTTATTACTCGATTTGAGTCCACGCATTAAGGTAAAAAGTAAAAAAAAGGGGAACGCAGAGGATGAAAGGAAGAATGATTGAGTGCAAAAGAGATTGTGTATGAAAAGGAGTGCGAGAGAGAAAGTGAGTGAAAGATGGAAAGCTGAGAGGAAAGTGCGAAAAAGGGAGAGAAAGAAGAGCACTTGTTAGCGATATTGTGTATTTGTTGCACAAGGCGAGATTGTCACCACTTGACTGACAAAAAAAATCCATATGTGATTTTAATAGTAAATTTTGAGAATTTTACTAAATAGAGACTTGTATACACTAAAAAAAAGTAACTAAAGTAATTATCGTGACTGACCAAACGAGAAAAAGGGAAGAGGGTGAAAAGCGAGCAACAGCAGCAGTAATAGTTGCGCCGACTGGTTCAGGGAACGAGAGAAGGAGAAGAAAAAAAGGGGGACAGGAACGGCGGACGCGATCTGCCGCGCGTTCAGTTTTGTCCCCCGGATACGGGCAAAAAGATTCCACGAGAATGACCGGAAATGTAGGGTAGCCGGAACAGAGAAAGATAGAGAGAGAGAAAGCGATCGCGAGCGAGAGCATAGTTATTATGTACAGAGAACGCGCAGAGACGCGTCTTTTTTTTTTCTTGCGGCGACGTGTTTTTCGCATTAGGTAGAGTTGAACTTGATTTAAAAAAAAAACCGTAGGCTAAGCGCGACGAGTGAGCAAGCGCGCGCTTGCTCGAATTAGGAGATAATAGAAAAGAGGGGGCGATCTTTTATTGGATTAAGAAGCGGCTAAGTTTATAAATAGACGTAGATAGGTAGAACAATAGTTTAGTTACGATAGTAGTTAGGATATGAATATATGCCTCTCATCCCCCGTGTCCCCTATCCTCCCTCTGTGTGTTGTCGCGGGCACGGGGGGCACGGGCGTGGGGCACCGTTCAGCCTATGCACCTCGCACCCGTCAAGACTGACTGGCTATTCATATTGATAAATATATATATATTATTCTACAACATAAATATATATATATGAACTTGTATAATTGTATAAATAGTAAGGAACTATTTGCTTGCTGCGCACCGCGGGTCGGGTGCGTGGGCTGGCCGGATGTGGGTTCTTGAACTCATCGATAGAGCGCGGGGGCTCGTGGGATTTCCGCGGCGGGGTCTCATCCCTCCTCTCCCCCTCCAATCCGAGGACTGGAAGCGCACGGAAACGATTCCTCCCCCGACTCCGGTCGCTCGGGAGAGACGAAGGAGGGTGCCTCCACGTTGAATCCACGTGGGCGCAAACGTCAGACGCAAAAAATCATACGAATTTTTTCTCCTATGCGATTCTTTGCCTCTAACGCGAAGAACCCTTTCGCCGCGGGGGCTCTCTCGAACTTCCGCAACCCGGCCGCGCCAACAAGTTTCTGGCAAGGAAGGTGGTTCTTGCCGCTGCGGACAATGCTGCTTTCCGTAAGCTTTCTCTAGAGTTTTTCGCGTTTAGACATTTTTTAGATTAGGCGTACCGTAGTTGATAGGCTGATTGTAGAAAACGGAGACGAAAAGAAGCGAGAAACTGATTGAGCGAGAAGCAAGACGAAAAAAATATAGGATGTTTTTAAGAGTAAAATAATTTTAGTCGAAATCGGCTTAAGAGAGTGAAAGCGGAAACGCGTGTTTGCATGTGTGATAGAAGATAGGGAGAAAGCGAAAGAGAGAGAGAATGAATTAGCGATAAAGCGAGGTTCGAGGTGACTAGATCATCGTCTTGTACTTCGACTTGTACAGTCCTTAGCTTTCCAAGTTTTTAAGTCATTGTTTTACACGTGTTTGTTAAGCGACTTAGCTGTAATTACTCGAGACATCTTGGGTTTCTCTTCCTCCATTCTTCCTTCTCTTCCTCCCCCGATGTATCTCCGTGCTCTCCCTCCTCCCGTCCTTTCTTTTTGCATTTGTACTCCGCTACTATCCTTCGTGTTCGACAGCGAACGAACTGATGAAGGAAGGCGGAAATTTGTAATGTAATTTTACGACGGAACGAGAGACACGTACCCCGTACGTACCGCTTACCTTCTTTCCAAGATCAACGAGAGAGAAAGAGAAAAAAAAAAGCAGATAAAAAGGGGGAACGATGTCGGACACCGAGGTCTCTTTTTAAATCCGCGCGCGAGGATCAATTTGTAGAATTTCGAGAGTACTTTTAAGGCGAAAAGAAGGCGTTTTAGTATGTAATGTGAAGAAAAAAAATCTTTAGACGTTAAGGCAAGTTGTGTCATAGTTAGTTAAGAGATCTAGGGAGACTCTTAGGAAGTCGAATAGGTGCTGTAATAAAACAAAGTTTAACACAAGAAACAAGTCAGAATTAGATTTTTCATGAATAAAGTAAATTTAAAAAATTTAAAAAAAAGGATGAAAACAGCTTGGGATAAGAGGAACGTAATGAAAAAAAAAAAAGAAACACACGCGACGTCGACAACACAAGGGGCATAAGCCACTAAAAAGTGCCCTTAGTTTATTTTGGATCGTTTAAAAAAAACGCTAGTCTTTGTGTGTGAGAGAGCGAGAGAGAGAGAACGAAAGATAGTAATGTGGGGTTTTTTTTAGATAGGGTCTTCGGAGAATAAACAAATAAAAAAAAAGAAGAAAAAAAGGAAAAATAATTTTAAAAAAACAATCGTGCGACGAGAGAGAAAGAGGGGCCGACGAAAGTGTACGGAGCGAGAGGAAAAGTGTGCGCATGTGTGTACGTAGGTGTACTAACTTCGAAGAAAAAGAAGATACACTCTCGAAGAATCGTCATCTGCCTATTTTACACGCAGCACATGCTTACAAGACACACACACACACATACACACACACAAAAATCAGAAAACGAGAAAAGAAGTGTGCGTGCGCTATTGCGGAGAGAATGTGTGTGCATGCTCTCTGCTGCTCCTGTATTATTACCGCGTAACACCCTACGTGTGTTTATAGGGACGTGCACTTGAACCGGTGGTCTTTTTAGAGTTACTTACGAGTAATGAAAAAGAAACGGTTTGGTAAATAATTAAATAATTCGCGATGCGCGGGAAAAGCGACTTCCCAGATTCGTCACGATTATCATCCCTTATTTTTGATCAATAAACGATCTGTTTTTGGGGATTTATGCCGAGCGACACGACTTTTACCTCACCCATCTGGCGCGTGAAGAAGCTTCAGAAAAAAAAGGAAAAGATAGCAGCTGTGCCAATCCAGAAACAAAAGAGAAGCATTTTTTCTTAACAGATATATTTTTTATTTTTATTATTACAAGAGTTGAATTGTTGTATAATGTGGCTGAATATAGATTACGATTTCTCGATAGATTCGTATATGCAAAATTCGCTTTCAAATATCTATATAAAAAGCTTATTCAAAATGGGCACAAAAATTCTCAGATGTGGAATAAAAATGCATGGTTACCATTAAAGATTGGGACCTTTTAGGTAATATTCTATTTTTTAAAAAGTCATTAACTATTATAACAAATTCATGCGTATTATCTTACGAAACAAAAGTTTCGTTATCTATTACGCATACTGTTTTATATATGTGTGTGTGTGTATATATATATATATATATATATATATATATATATATAATAAATTCTAATCGTATCGCGTTTGTAATTAACACTCTACATGATTGGATTTGAATATTCTTAGTGTATTGTCCGCACCGCCAGACATTATCAACTCAGGATTCGACCAGTCGCAGCTGAGGACTTTATCTTCGTGCCCCAGGAGATCAAATAGCGGTGCTTTCGGGCTGAAAAAAACAATAAAAATTAATTTTATATAAATCTTTTACCGATTAATATTATTACTTCTCTGATTTTTAATTTACTATAATAAATGTTTAGTCATCATAATTTTTATTATCTAGGACAACTCCGAAAGTTAAACCGATTATACAGTCAAATAAAATTTCGACAAAATCTTTATATTTTTTAAAATAGCATTGAGAATGATTTTCCAAATAGATATCTTAATCTGCAAAGAACCTTCTAGTGTCCCACAGTTTGACGATATTATCGTATGCTCCTGAGATAAAGAGATTCTCGTTCACAGTCGACCAGCGTACTGATACTACCCATTGTGTATGAGAGGTGAATCTGGCCTTCACAATTGTACCTTCTAAAATATACAATCAGTTTAAATGAGTTTAAAACATTCGTCTAGTATATAAAATCAGAAATTTAAAGATAAAATTTAAAAGAATTAATTTGCTATTATTGTAAAATAATTTTACTATTATTGTGAAATTTATAATTTATTATTGTAAAATTTAAAAGGTAAAAAAATTTATAATATAAAATTTAATATTAAATTTTATTGCCAGAATTGTATAACCGATTTAAAAAAAAAAACTAAAAAATGAATATCAAGCACCTGTAGATCTCGGGTCATAGAGTCTCACATGTTGATCGGCCGATCCCGCTATTACGACACGCGATAGCGGTGAGTAATCGATATCAAAAAAACATTTGTCGCCATGAATTTCCTGTTTGATGCCATTTAATTCGGTATCCCAGGTCTTTATAGTGTGATCCCACGAGCCTGTGATAATTTCTGTTTTGTCAGACCATACAATCCCGCTAATTGCCTGCTTGTGTCCTTTCATTGCAGATTTTGGTGTCTATAAAACAAATACAAAACGATTGATATACTTTTCTTTATAAATTTTTAGGTGCCAATTGATGGTATTAAGTATTGAAATGTGTTAAGATAAATCTTAATTTTAATCAAATTCAGTTACGTACCTTTGTTTTACCTGCATATTCTGACCTTGCTCTTTTCGATGCGGATTCTCCATCATCATCTTCCTCTTGCGTAGCTTAAAAAAGCAAAGATTTGTCTTAACAATCAAAATTTTATTATTTGTTACCAAATTAGCTCCACTCTTATATTGTCTTCCAATTTCTAATATTTTCTTTCTTTGTATTAAAAACTTATTTTTAAAATAAGAAAATTATGTGTTACAAAATTATGAGACATTGCGTGTGATTTTTATTTTTTAATAATATATATATATAAATTTAAAAAAATAAAATCACTTACATGTTGACCATATATACAGCATATTATCCCAAGCGCCAGTCGCCATTAACGTTTTATCATAATTAACGCTGACTGCCTCAATGCTTCTTCTATGTCCCTTGCAGACATGTACGCATTCTACAGAATTTTTTGTTATATCCCAGCTCCATATCATGCATGTTTGATCCATCGATGCACTGTATATGCATTATAAATATAAAATCTTTATCAATCACTTATCATTTACTGTGATATCCTTAAAGGTCCATTTATATATCTCAAAAATATTTTAAACGTGCTTACTTGACATACAAACAAGAAAATTCATACAGGGTGAATCATTAAAGGTTCTACAGACTATTATTTTTTAAACAAGCAAAGTATACAATTTTTGTTTTTTATTAAACATTTGGTATTGAAAATAATATACAATAAAAGTAGTTTTTTTAGGTGGAATAACTTTGAAAATATAATATCTATTCAAATTTTGTAAAAAAAATCCCATGAAAATTCTCGAATTTGTCATGAGTTTTAAGTTCCAAATAAGATTAGAGAATTTGTAATACAACTCTGAAATAAATTTTATATCTTTTAATGTTTCTTAATCATAATGAAATCTGTTTATCATATAATCATAATGAAAAAGCACTTAATTTTTGAATGTCAATTGTGGAAAGGTTGTATTAAAAAGGAATAATGTTAACTAAATACGACATAATCTGTCTGCAATAAACAATTCATCAAAAGTATAAAATTCAAAAGGTATTAAACACATAATGCTAATTTAGTTTGAACTATTGTCCTTTATGTAACTTTATTCTTTAAAAAAATTTCTGTGTAAGTTCCAGAAGAATGTATGTGAATATGTATATCACGTATTATTTATTATTAATTTTGCTTTAACAAAAAAAAATCGATCAAATAAACAATTTTGTCAGAGATAGAATTTAAATTAAAAAATTTCTATAAATTTCTTTAAACTTAAAAAAAAATGTCTGTAATACTTTTGATTCACCCTGTGTGATATGGCATCAAATGCCGAGTTTTTTTTGGACAAATTACCTAACGAAAGAAGCAGTCTCATCATTGAGAGATATCCAGGCCACTGCTCTAACGGGAGATACATGTCCAGGAATCGCAAGATGATGCTTACCTTTCAACGTCCAAAGGTGCAGCATATTATCATAAGAACCAGTCAGGATCCTAAACAGAATTGTTTGATTGTTGTATTAATACTCCAATTACGTTTCAGATGTAAAGCAAGTTTTGAAATTGCTTTCTGTTTTTATTATCTTTCATAACAAATATTATTAGGAGCTAACCATTTGCCACAAACAGCAACGGCTGACACCCAGTCATCATGTATTAGACAATCCTTTGGTTCTGGTGAAGGATGTTTTTCTACATACTCCACATCTATCACCTCCTCCGTAGATATTCCTCTTTCGGTAATGTGTTCAATCAAAGAAGTGCGCAAGAACTGTGAGCAGACCAGGAAATCACACTCTACTTGATCCTGAATCTCGTTCGACTCTGTAAATAATCAATTTAAAGTTTGAAGCAATCAGATAATTCTTCCATAATTAATTTGTATAATTAGATAATTACAAAACATGCAAAATTAATTCTAAAGATATATCTATATATATTAGACAGCACAGAAGCATACAATGAGAGATTTCTTTACCTCTCAGAAGTTCATTTATCAAAGTATTTAATTCATCGGTGATTATCGAGCTGTGGACTGATAGAGGATAATCCGGTACTGCATACCTATTCCAATTAAGATATAAATTCTATAAACGAATATCCAGTAGTGAAAAAAAATTAAATAAGTTCTTACTAAACAGATAAAAATTAGAAGATAACAATGAGATAGTAGAAAAGACCGAAAATTAATAAGGAAGAATAATAGGATTTTAATCACAAGTTGTAAATAAAGAAATGTAAGGTGATACATACAGAAGAGAACTTACATTTCTAAGAAAATTACAAAAATCAAGATTAGGGTTGGAATTTTAGTTAAATTAAAAGGTAGTGATACAAAGAGGAAGCAAATAAACGCAAGATAAGAAAAGAAAATTAGGTTGAAAGTAAAAGAAAGGAGAAATATTGTGGAAGATATTGTAGTAAGTAAATCCTATTCTAACAAGTTCTTACCGCTGCTGCTTAGTTACAAAACGTATCTGTATCTGGGCCTCGTCTTTATTCACGCTCACCACGGGTTTGTCCTTCGACTTCATTTTGAGACGATTCTTCTTAACGGATTCAATCTCCATGGTAATATTTCCCGTTAAATTTTCGTATCTTTCAAATTAGAGAATTTTCCAATCTTCCAAAAAGTACCTCTTAACCTCACTTCACCGCCACGAATTTCAAACGAGGCGTGCACATGGTGACGCGAGCGCCAATGTGAGATATGCGTTTGCGGATAGAAATGTTTTTTTAAGGGCGAATTCACACCTTGGCTTGCAACTATTCTGGGGCTCTATTCTTGAATTTATTCGCAAGAGAAACGTATTCGCAAATTCTGTTCTTACAGAAAAGTTAGAAATTTATTGGCTATCGTATGGCTATTAACCAATAAACTTACAACTTTCTGTTAGAGCGAGTATTTGCGTATACGTTTCTCTTGCGAATGACTTCAAGAATCGGGCCCCTGTTCTCATATTTCTGCCGGGATGAATCGCCCTTAGACTTTAATTATCTGCACTCACAATAGATGTCTCTACTGATATTTTTCACTCGCCGGTTCTCACCGACATTGCCGACCGGCGTTGTTGCGTTTGGTCGATATCGCCGCCCATCGCTCCCATCGGTCCGTGTAAACGTGAAAAACACGGTACGAGATGTCGGAGCGGGTGGTCGCGGGCCGCGACGGACTGAAGCGGGAAGTGGCTCGCTCGTAGGTGCTCTCCGTTCTACACTTTTGTCCCACGCTCGCCGCGGACCTTACCGACCCGTGGACGAGTCCAACGGAGCGCGGAGAGAGCCACCACGCGTTTCGCGATTCCCGCGATCGAGGAGGCGTCACGAGGGTGTCGTCGTGAAATCGAAAGGTCAACCCCGGCGCGGCTCGAAGCCGCGCGTGCATGTGTGCGCGCGTGTGATATGCCGGTGCCCCTCTCTCCGGTGCAGCACAACACAGCGACAGCTTGTCCTCCTTTGAAACCAACCACCCTTCGCCTCGCACCCCCGGGGATCGTGTCGAGCACGCCGCCGTGGTCATCGTCGACCGCTACTATGCGTGTCACGCATTAACGACGCACAAACGTCGTGAACGAGGTGAGCCGGGGCCCATTCTATACCTGCGTATTATTGTATGTGTGTGTAAATGGTGTAAAGCGATTTATTTTTGTGCGCGTTACGAAGATCGATCAGCGAGTGTACGGCGAGAGTGTTTTTCAACTTCTCTGTCTCCCTCGCTCCTCGTCGAGGGAGAAAGAATGTGTCGAGGGCGAGTTCCAAGAGAGAGTCGCGTCGCGTCGATCTCTGAACATCGTGATACGGAAGGGAAGGGAATGAGGGTGTACTCTGCGTTCAGAGCTCCGAATCTTTCGAGCGGAAGAGGAAATTAACTACCTTGTTTATATCTCGTGACGTAATTATTAATTATCTACCTTCAATTGTCTTGCGGTCTAAAACAGGAAAGATTTGTGAGATGCAGTCGTGATGAATGAGTTATATTGTTATTCGATGTGTGGACGGTGTTAGATTAACAAAATCTAAATCGCAATGCGAAATCTGTTGTAATTAAAAAAAAGGGAATGATAATTATTTAAATAATGACACCTAAATAAAATCGTTTCTATAAATCGTATCTATAAACCAAAGAATTAAACCCAAAAAGAATATTTTATTGGTTGTTTATTATATTATAAACAACATATCAATACATATCTATTTTATTTATATTTGTATATAAATAAGAAACTTTATAAACGTAATAAAATTACATTTCAGGTTTAATTGTTTTTTTTATTTAAAAAAATCATTGAATTTTAATTAATTTTAGATAATAAAAACGACTAAAATTTATATCTGAATATATATTGAAGTGTTTATATAACAAAATTTTTCTTGTTTAATTAATTTTTTTATTAATTTAATTTGAGATAATTCTAACTCCAGTCTGATAACGTCGCTACAAATCTAAAAATTTGTATTGACACCTAGTTACAAAATTAAAAATAATATTAATTCTTTATCAGTCTATTGTTCAACTTATTAAGATTTTTCTTTTTTTTAATTTCCTTTCTTATTACTGTTAATTTGTTTTGAATGTAAAGACTTAACGTATAACGTGGTTAAAGGAAAGATTTATATACAAGTTATGTCTCAACTTTCTTTCTTTGTCTTTCTCTAAAGTGTAAATAAAAAATAAGTGCAATATGCACAAACTTCATACTTTAAAAGTAACTATAAATAAACAGATATAATCACGTTCTTATTCATTAACTATATAGGCACTATAGCTGGAAAAAGAATGATCTATTGTAGCCTTGGGAGCATGATTTAGCGTGATTTATACACACCGTGGCATGCAACATTAGTCAATGACACGAATATGAAGAAGCACATTGTGCGTCATGGGAGGAAATTGAGCACTGGTTTTATGAGTCAGGGATATGCAATTTTTTTTAATTTGATATTGCAGAAAACTTTTCTTGCTCAGTCACGAGAAAAATGATAAAAGATCAACCAATTTCACAAACACCCTAAATAACAAAGCATGTCTAAGCAAAATTATGCACATCTGTTATAATTTGATGATTCTAACAACTTGCCTTATATTTATCTTTATGATTTCGAATATCGACGTAGAAGCAACAATGTAGAAATTATAGAGGAAGGTCATCAATATTAGTGGCATATTACTTTGCTTTTGGATAATATTTTTTTAACAAAAGCTAAAAATAAAACGTTGAAAACATAAATATAAACTAAAAATATCTTCTAGTAAAAAATTTTGTTGACGATTTCAAAATTGCTGGCAAGTTTCTATCCAAAATTGTCGTGAAAGCATCAATTTGTCAACAAATGCAGACTCATTGGTTGCAATTTACAGCAACACATAATTGCAATATATCAGCAACAATAGCACGTTGCTATCTGGGTATAAAAATATATTTTATAAAAAAAGAAAAGTTTATCAATTCTTATTTTCTGTTTCTGTTATATGGAAGATTATCGATACATAAATGAATATTATATTATATTAGAAAATAATTTAAAAATTACAGAATAAATGAGATAAAGAAGTTTATATTGTTATTAAGATTACAGTATAGAAAAGAAGGTAAAATAAAATGTAATACATTATTAGTATGTATAATTTCGTTCTTTATAAAATTTTGTTTTTATATCAAAAATCTAAAGTTTTTCACGATACAGATTAGAAAACTGGTTTCTGAGAAGTTTACTAATGCCAACGATGATCATTTGCATAAACATAAATTATCTCGAAGTTGTGTAATATTTTTTCCCCAACTTAATTCAATTTAACAATATCTCTTGCATTAATCTTTTCCATGCTAATGCAATCCTCGGACTTACATTCTTCTGTCGATTGTAGCATGTACGCGCTGCAGATGCAGACCGCCTGCCAGGGCGAGGGCAACGAGCCCGATGACCCCAGCAGCCTTCATCAGGAACCAGTGCGACCTGCCATCCAAGATTGCAGCTCCTTCGATATTGTCAGAGCCACGCAGGTAATGTTAGCGAGGAGATTGAAGAACCTTTATATCTTAAATTAATACTTTTAGAAAGATGACTATCATGCGTCCCAATTGAGAGCTCGATAAACTCATAAGCATGCATTATTAAAAATATGGATTTAAGATGATTGAATAAAAATGTATTTGTAGTATGGAGCGTTGGATCGAGTGACGCAGTTGGTGGAAGCTGGTGCCGACGTGAACCAACCAGATTCAGAAACTGTGACGCTACTACATTGGGCTGCCATAAACAATCGCAAAGATATTGTTAAATATCTCATTGCAAAAGGAGCCGTAGTTGATGCTATCGGCGGCGAATTGGCATCGACGCCATTGCATTGGGCTACGAGGTCAGTATTTTAACAAATGTCATCAAATAATCTAAACTGAATGACACAATTTGTAATAAGAATAATTAAAAATTTTTTAAGTAAATGATTTTATACAAGACATAAAGCTTTCTACAAAAGCTTTTTATCATAGTCTTCATCTTTTTAACATAAATATATATTTATAATAATTATTAGAAATTAAAATAGCGATTAAAAAAAAACTTTAAAAAAGAAAACTAGTTTTTAATCGTGTTTCTAGACAGGGCCACCTCTCTACGGTTGTGATACTGATGCGGGCAGGCGCTGATCCAACTTTGAGGGATTCCGAAGGCTTTTCTTGCATACATTTGGCGGCACAATTTGGTCACACGGCCATAGTGGCTTATTTGGTGGCAAAAGGCGTGAATCCAAATATGCCGGACAGAAGTGCCATGACGCCTCTCATGTGGAGTGCTTATAAAGTTAATAGGTACACAGAGCACCGAATTATCACTTCACAAGTGACTCGTTTCTATCAAAAGAATAACGTTATGTTGGTTACTTTAAAGTTTTTCTTATTATAGTCTAGATCCGACGCGACTGTTGTTGACTCTGGGCGCGTCACACTCGCTTACTGATAATCTACATGGTAATACGGCCCTGCATTGGGCTATCATAGCAAAAAACAATACGGCAATATCTACTCTGGTGCAACATGGGGCCTCTCTAGACATGCCCAATTTCCAAAATGAGACGCCAATGACACTGGTAGCTCCGCATCTTGGCGCTGTGTGGCTAGGACATAAAGCCAGTTTCGACATTAAGGAGAGACAAGGTCGTACAAGAACATGGTGTAGAGATAAGGTAATGATATGTTATCAGCATATATATCTATGTATTTTTTTAAATGAACTTTTTTTAAAGAGAGAACTTGAATTAAGCTCGACTTCTTCATCTCTTCTGTACAATTGTTTTATTTTCTGTGTACTCTTCTTGCAGAGAATTCGTTGGTGTTGCATGGTCAGTACGCCATTTATAGTATTTTATGTGATCGGTATAATTCTACAGAGTGGATGGGATTATTTATTAAAACTAGGTGCCTTCATCACCCTTTATGTAGCAATGTATCTAATGAATATGTTTGTGTTCGACGAACGGCTGTTTCATATTTTACCAATGTCGATTTATTTAGCAACCAAGGTGAGTGAAATTTCGAACCTTGCTTCTAGATAATCAAGAATGTTCACATACGATTAGTTTTTGATAAGCAGCTAAACGTGATAAGTAACATTGTCGATAAGATGATAAGCTCAAAAGATATTAACTCAACACTAAATAAATATTGCAATAACATTATAGATAAAATAAAATTATTAGTGAAATTAGCAGTGTTTAATTGAAATATATAACTTCAATGTAATTGATATTTAGAGTATGAGTCATTGGAAAATTCAGAGTTTTTATAAATTTCTACATGCGTAATGATACATATTATCAACAGATAATTGGATGGAATAAGCTTTTAATAAGATAATACATATGAAAAGTGCAGTAATTGCTCGATTAATATTATTATACATGGATCTATCTTTAAATATACCTTATATACATTTTGATGTATCAATGATATAATTAGTTACAAATTACTGATTTTTTCTCTTTTTCTTTTCAGATGTGGATATATGTTACGTGGATCTTTTGGCTGGGTATTCATGCAGCATGGTATTTATGGCTGTTATTAGTCGGTGGATCTGTTCCTCTCTGGATATGCTTTCTACAGTCTTGGAGGGGTGATCCTGGAATTATTACGGCTACTCACGAGGATAAATTAAATGTATTTATTACTTTTACATATGTAAAATAACTTTACTATGTAAATGACTGTGTGCGTATTTTTATTTGTAGACAATAATTGAATTGGCTGAGTCGGGTGGTTTCGAGCCACAATGGTTCTGCAGTAGTTGTTTAGTCAGAAGACCTATGAGATCTAAGCATTGCTCCACATGTGATCGTTGTGTAGCACGATTTGACCATCACTGTCCATGGGTTAATAACTGTATTGGTAAGCGGATACAAATACTCCGTTTAGCATCAGTGTATAGAGAAAAAATTTTTTGTGACTAATAATCAGTTTGTTACATTTATTTCTTTAGATTTTAACTATAACTACAACTTTAGATTTAATATTATAAACTAAATATAATACTATTATATTTATTTTTTCAATATTCTATTTTCTTTATTTTAGTGTGAAAAATAATAAGTATGTTTTATTAAAATTAAGTGCAAAATAGTAAAGCAGAATAATCACGATATATAATAATCTATACATTTTCAGGTGCACATAATCACAAGTATTTTCTTGGTTTTCTGGCATCTTTACTAGGATTGTGCATTGTTATTTTATCTGCCAGTGTACAATATTGGCAATTTGAGTGTTGGTCGAACTTAACAAACGGTCATAGCGCAGACAACTATTTAGTAGCCGCAGCTACTTGTGATGCTTGGGTGATGTGGGTAGCAGCCAATACGTCCCTTCATTCTTTCTGGGTTGGGACTTTGTTGGCGTGTCAATGTTATCAGGTATGGCGATAGTGTAATATAGATATAATAAATATAATTATATAAATATATAATTTAAATGCATATGTTATCATCAACAAAACTGAGAAAACTTTTAACTTTTGAATATTAAATTACTATGAATATATTATAATCTTTTTTTCTAGATTATGGTCCTGGGAATGACAACGAACGAACGTATGAATGCCGGTCGTTATAAGCATTTCAAGCAGGGGAATCCGTTCCATCGTGGTGCCCTGCAGAATGCTGCTGACTTTTGTAACTTTAGTTTTTGCGGAGTGAAGGCAAAACCCAGCTCAGATTGGCTGCACAGTTTCGATCTCAAGCAAAGCATCGAGAAGTTACCTTTGCTCGCGCAGAAAGATAATTTTCAGTATGTTTAGAGTTCTATAAGCAGCCATGAGAAGCAAATGTACACATACATACACCATATCATTTATGCCTGACGTACTTCTTGAGCCACCAAAGAGTTGTTGCCGCAAACATGTAAGTGACTTTCCAGTACGGCAGTAATTATGCGGACATGGACGATTTTGTTCGCGTATTCTCTAAATAGTTTTATTATGCAGCAATATCGCTGAAAATTTTTCAACTTGTACGTTGTAAAAGACTGTTAATGCGAATGTGCATATCCCACCTATAACTCTACTTAAAGATATCGATGAATGGTAAAACGGTAAAAAATGCACAAATTTCGTAAAATTAAAATTAACACTTTGTTGCCCAAATATAATAAACGCGAAAAAAGAATGAGTTTCTGTATCAATGATGGATATAAATGGAGGATATATAGAAAAAATTAAAGATTAAAAAAATTTAATCTGTAATATTGGATCTTAGAAATAGATATTAGAAATTGAGCAGTGTAGACTCACTCTTTTCTTCTATCTATTATGCATCATCTAATTTGTATCTTTGAGAGATATTGAAATTTATTTTTACCAAATTGTAGGCTAATTCTTTACATTAAATGCACATTGTAAATATTTATCTTGAATCGTATTCATTTACTCACTGACATTTATTAATTATTCCACATCTGATTTTAATATTGCGATCCGTAAATAACAACTAATGATTCATGAACAACGGATACTTGCTTCTTCAAGAAGTAAAATGCACTTAGAGCTTGAAAGTACATATTATTCAGTGATTATAAAGTTATAAATCTGATACCTCTAATTATACAAGAAACTTAATCTACAAGATTATAATTATAATTACAGTTATTTTATCATCTATAGAATAATTGGAAATCTATATATTTCTCATTACAAATGTCGGAAAATATTTATATGCATTTATTCTCGATGAATTCTATAATTCATAATTGAAAAAAAAATACATAAAAGTGTAAAGTACTAAAATTTATTGATAGAAAAAAAATAAATAATGCAATACTTATTAAAATTATGTGGTGTAACAGACAAAATAAATAATAAAGATGTGGGGCCTATATATCATCGCTATAAATGTGTATAAATTATGCAAATTAGAACGCGTAAGAGAATCAAATGCTGTGCGATAGAATTATAGCCAAAAGAGAACTACAACTATTTATACTGTTTAGTCTATATTGTTCGTATTTGTAAGAGTCTACCTGAATTAAGTGCCATGTTATGCTTCTTGAAATGCATTTATGTACTCGACACCATAAACTTCTGTTGAGATCAACTACTATTCATATTGATTACTGTTGCGACTAAAATGTAATATTTATAGTAATAATATGATTTGCGATCACAAATCAATATTACAAATTAGTCGTAATATTTATTTAAGGAATGTGTTATATATGAAGCATATCTTGTCATAAAAACATTTAGGTCACAAAATCGCTTTTTATATGTTATACAAAGAGTCTAGAATATCGTTACGCAACAAAGAAATTATTTATCAGCTAAACACGATAGACAACGATCTGCGTGTAATTGTAATTTAATATTTAACTCCAAACTGATAATTCTTCCAAATTATATGTACAAATTATTGCAGACAAAAAAAAATTATTGCTTGTACATTCCAATTAACGGTAGCATTTTATAATGAGGATGTAGGAAATGTCAATTTATAGAATTATCTCATCAAATCTTTTGATTCTAAATAAGTTAGTTAATGATGAAATGTAATGTATTATTTTTAGATGCGCTCTCATGAAAATGACAATAGGAATGTAACATAAAATAGATTTTCCTAAGCATAGAAAAATGTATTTTATGCTTTTCTTCACATAAAAACATTCCTATTTTTAAAAAGAAAAATTTCAAGAAAAACCTCAAGGTAATGATTTTCAATTTCGATGAGGGCGTATAAGAATGATCAAAGAATATTTGCACATAGCTTGATTTTATGATTAATATTGATATAGGTATATCTATATATATATTTAGTATAATATCAGAATTATTCTAAATACGCATCTATAATACTGAATGAGACATCGCATATGACATCAAACATGCATTTAAGCGCTAAATTATATCGACGAAATTTCTGTTGCTTTCAGTTAAAACAAATTCAGTGATCATTTATTTGTAATTGTAAATGTTGTACATTTTATTTGACGCTTTCATGAATAAGTATTTTAATTTTAGTGTTGAGAATCTAACGTAAAGACTTTTTAATGATTATTCAAGCAACGTCTTCGAGATCATTGATATGCTCTAAGTTTAATTCTAGGTTCGATTTACCGGTTGTATTAGTTGTAATTCATACAGATGATTTTCATACCCGACGATTCTTTCTTGTACAGGATGAGGAATGATAAGTGTACAAAATGTTGAGAAACATACAGATAGTTTTAATATGACTATATTTGACATAGCAATCACATGATTACTGCATAAACGAGTACTCCATGTCAATGTTATTAGCAAAAAAACTGTATAAATATTATAAATATAGCAATGTGCATAGAAGATACAAGTGATTGTACTATGACATTATTTGTCGGACAGTTACGTTTAAAACGTAATTGTTTTCAAAAGGATTACTTCGCGTCGAACAGGTCGATTTGATTGTTGCATTAATTACTTTTATTTCTCTTAATCTAGTCCAACTGAGATTAGTAGCGAACAATAGCATTGATATATTTTGTTAACTAATGTGTTGTGATCACTTCCTGTACGGAAGACATAACCGTCAAAGTAAGCTATCTTAATCTTCTAACTTCTGTATGTATTACGTATTAATATTTGAAGATAAGGATCGAAATCGATATAATTTCGTCCGAATTCGAGTGGATATAACACGAAACGAACAACAGGCTATAAATTTTCGCGTTTATTTATTATAAGTGTAACGCGACAATTGGCGCATAATGCTCACATTTTCGCATAAATTATATCGATTTCCATCCTCGCAAATCATGAGTATCAATGCGTCGTTTGAACAAGCGATCGATATAATGCAAAAGTAATAAGACATTTTTACAGTCGGAAAAAATATATATCTAACGTCATAATGAATGTTATTAATATACACGCACGTTTCTTACATTGCAGCATTTTCTTAAGCTCCATAAAAAATAATTTTAAGATTATACGAAATATATAAAAAACGAAAAAAAGATGGATTCACAGATATAAAGTTATATAATTCGCAATGCGACACCTTTATCATTACTGTGATTTGCGAGGTATAATACGAAAAACATATGTAACACACATACATTGAATGTTCGAATTGCTGTTAAATTTTTGACGAATTATAATATAATATACACGATGGTGGTGCGTCATTTATTATCTTTTTAAATGATAATTGTCCTACTCTGCTTCCAGCTCTGTTGTGATGTAAATAAAAGTCTAATATGTCTATTAACATATTTGAAAGAAATTTTGAAATAAATGTGTACGTGTGTGTATCGTGCTTGTTTCCGAAAAGTGAAATTAGATATAATGCTCTGCTTCTTTTTTAATATCTCTTGCAATATATTACTATGGTTAAATCTGAAAAGAATGTCTCTTTGGTTGCAAAATGACTCTCAGAACAAGTTCTACAATTGATTTTCATTTGTGATACAAAATCATTTGCTGTAATTATCGCAATTATTTATTTCTTTATACTTTTGAAATGAAAAAAATTACATCGACGATTTTTATCATGGATTTTTTCAATAATTAATAATAAGTCTTTCCTTATCGAGAAATTTATTGGACACTTTTTTCGTATCTTAATTTTTGATTATTATGATTTTCATGTATCTGTGATATTTAAATTCTCATCGAGATTATAATCGATACAACTTGAATACGCAACGTATATGACAGGTCGCTTTTATTATCGCCTTTGTTTCGAGTTTGTATTGCAGTTTAGTTTGTGTTACTCAACATTGATGTTATTTTAATTTTTCATATGTGTTTGATTGTGAGAAAATGCGTTTGACATGGTTACTGGAGAGGATTGTTCTTGCGCCGACACAACGGAACCTTCCAATTTAACGTCTTTGCGTTCAGACGATGCAACCTCGGTCATAAATTCTGATGTAAATGCGGCTTGCACCGAAACAGTCGATAAAAGAAACGTTGAAGAACCCAAAGGCATATTCTCATATTTAAAAAAAATGTTTTACGAAGTTATACGTATAAGAGTCCTAAAATCACTATTAAATATATTGGGTTAATAGATTCTTTAGAAAAACTATTAATTTTTTCTCAAAATATACCAGTGCATAGAAAATGTGATTTAGTGTTTGTTTTAATTTCACCTTATGCTATTTATTTACTAAATATCTTTTATCATTGAAGAGGATAATTTAATATTTTTTAAAACTAAGTTAAAAGATTATCAAATTAATTTAGTTTGCGTTAAAAGTTGCATGAACAAAAAATTAGGTTTGTTTTTTGCACAAACTTAATTAATAGCTTAATTTTAAATTAAATTTTAATTTTTAATTTACTTTTTGTCGTTTTTTAATTTTTAGAACTAGAAAAAGGTACACGCTTAACTTAATTAAAAGATGCATTAAAATTAAATTTAAAATTAATTTTAAGATTTATTTATATTAAATTAGGGAATGTCGTACTTTTTTATTTAAATTATTCTAAATAATAAAACAATTACAAATATGGATTATCAAATAAATTTAATATTTTATTTTTAAATTAAGTATATATATATTCTAAATTAAGTATATATATATATATATATATATATATATATATATAAAACATATTTTTTCTTTTACATAAGTAAATTTTTGACATTTAGGAAAAAAGTTAATAAATTAAAAAAAATTTTTTTTTAATAACTAGACGTTATTAATTTTTTAATATCATTATTTAACTTCTAACTTTAACGAGTTAATTACTAGCCAATCCTATTGAACAGTCATTTGTGTCTTGTTTGTAAAAATAGACTGCAAATGTTCCGATGCATCGCCAGTTGAAACTTATTGCGTAGCCGATATTCCATCTGCTCCAGAACGACCAGATCGCCAGTCGAAGCGAAAGAAGTCGAGGAGTCAGCCACCTGCCATGCAACTTAAATCGAGTTACCCGTGCCTCTGTCACAGTCATAAAATGTAACACCGTCACGCCCATCTTATCTCGTTAGCCAATTTATTTCTCAAAGCAGATTTATTGTTCCAGCAACGGCTATGTTCTGCCTGTGAAATTCAAGGAAGGTACATAGGAACGTCGTCGAAATGCGTCTCGAAAGTAGTGACGATGGGATTGCATGTTTCAGATAAGCTACAGTCGCGTCCATTCTGGAGCCGCTTTGGCTGGAAACGACCAAGAAACGGCAGAAGGGACAAGATGTACGAGATAAAGCTGAAACAAGTGCAATGTCCGCATTACGCCAAGCCGCGTCCGAATAGCGCACCTAAGCAGCATCTCGACGTGTTGCAACCACCGCATGAATTTCAATCTTTTGTCTCCCGCGAAGAACTATCGGAGGGGATACCGAGTAAGAACGTCAAATATGAGACCGATAAATCGAAGCCACCTAAATATCCAACAAAAGCGAAACTCAAGAGGGAGGAAATAGCGGAGAAGATTGAGATTTACTATTTTGATCATGGAGACTCGGCGTAGGTATCAGCTGCTTAACAAGGGTACCTCTTGAATGTTCAAAGGATGTTTCCCAAATTGCTTCAGGCATTTCACGCAATGAATTCTTTAATTTTTAGTACAATTTAAGAAGGTTAATAACTTCCTAAAATAACATTGAATATTATGGGAGAGTAAATTATAAATAAAATATAATGAACAATATACAATTTTTGAAAAACTATATTAATAAGAAAGAATAGAGTTTAAGAGTATTAAATGTTGATGAATTATACAATTATCTTTAAATATAATGTCACTAGCGAAGGTGTTGCATTTAAATTATTATATACTTCTCTTTTCAATTTTTTTCAAAATATTTATCAGTACAATAAAATATTTTTAAGTAACAAATAATCATTTCTATTACTTAAATTTTGTTCATTATTTTAATGGCAATGCTAAAAGATATATATAAATGAAAAATTACCTGTCTTCCATTTTTTAAAGCCTTCTTAAATTTTTCAATTAAAATCCAATTAAAATCAAAGAAACGGTAATCAATCACTGAAACATAATACCTCTCGCAGATATTATCGAACGACCGATTGCCACCCTGTACTAATTACGGACAAGTGCGCTGAGAAGACCGATCAGGCGGCGACCCGCTTTTGGGCGGAGATCTTCGGCACGATCCACATCGGTATCGCCTTCGTCACAGCCTTCATTCTGCAGCTTCTACGGTTCGTGCTCTACAGCGTGATCCGACCGTTGACAGTCGGGATAGTCCAACTGATAGCGGATTACTTTATAAAACCGCTGCTGTCCATTCTGTTCAATGCTCTCGTGCAACCAGTATTGATCTTGCTCTACAACATCGCGACGTCGTTGAGAGACCTTTGTGAGCCGATAGCCGAGGCGATGGGCCTGTTCCTGAGGGAAATCGCGAACCTCTGCGCCGCGATCAGGATCGTGGAGGTGAAGCACGTTCACGCACCGACTACTGCTTGCACCTGAGCCCGGAACCCGGAAATTGAAGGCTTTTGAGAAGATCGAGTTTTAGTGATTTGACTAAAGACTCTCTCAAAGGATTCTCGCGAATCCTTCCGGGACCGCAGGTCAGTTCTCCAAGAAAGGAATCTGCATTCTCGCACACGTTCGATTCATTTCATCAACAACAACATGCCTTAACACCAGGTATATATTTGGTATTATTTTAACTTTACAATATTATTATTGTATCATTTTTTTTACAGAACAAATTATCTCTTATAGCAACTAACTTTGTCAATAATAATCAATTCGTTCTTTGTCACTCTCGCGCATACTTTCTTTCGTTCGCTGTCACTCTCTTTCTCCTTCATCTTCTCTCTTTCGTTCTTTATCTCTCTTTACCGCCTTTCTCGTGTATCTTAGCGTTTAATAAATTATGTACAATCTCACAAACAACAAACGGAGGAACCTAATTACATCATATAGTTGTTCACACTTCGCTATGTACAGGTACTACTGGTATATCTTCTTGTTTTTACAGAACCACTGCTTTCTCTCATTCACTCTCGCATTCTCTCACTATCTTTCTCTCAGTCTCTCATACTACTTCTTCTATCTCTCTCTTTCTTACCGGCCGATCATATCGCGATGAATCTTATTTTTCGCACGTAGTCTACAAAAAGAAAAAAAAGAGGAGACAAAAAGAAAATGAACGAACGTATCGCCTATCGTCACCTAGTCTCAGGAACTGCAACCTCTGCTCGCACGCTATGACGCATCGCAGCGATCTAGGTGGTACTGCTAGTGTTCGTGGTCGGAGTCTCCTGGATGGCTAAAGTCTGCGAAGGCGCGGATGTTGAGTCACCTGCAAGCAAAGCAGCGTGAGAGGAATCAATAGCGCATAAAATCGAACCTTGTATCTATCTCCGGGCCGTGTAATGTAGTCAAATATACACTTAATGCACCATAATTGGGTACGTTCCTTAATCGCGCGATTGACCCGTAACTAACGAGAACCTTCTCTCCCCTCTCCTCCCTCGCAAGTCTGTTATCGACGTAGCAACCCTACTGTCGTCGACGACAAATGCCGTGGAAAGACATTTTTCCATACGCACGGTCTACAGCTTTTCATTTAAATAAATTCCTTTTTAGCTCAATCCGAGCCACGATTTGACTCAATCGTATCTCGATAAAGGATTACAGTAACGAGAAAGTTTCCCCAGGCCCTATTGAACGTCGTTAAAAAAGAAGTATTCCTTCGCTAGAAACGCGTAATCCAGCCTCGGATCTCTCTCGCCGGCATTGCGTAATCGGCATCGATCAATACCGCATCGGTGGCGGCGGCAGCGACGGCGACGGCGACGGCGACGGTCGCGGAGGCGGTGTATAATGAAACTTACCCAAGAGGGCGGCCTCTAAGTCCCCCAGGATCTCCGTCTCCTTGGGGTCTATAAGGTTGAAGCGTTGATTAAGGAGCGTGAGGTGGGCGAATACACAATTGAGGTGAGCGTGCAACCCCAAAAGCGCCACCTCCCTGAAGTGGCAGTGGTAGATGTGTGCCACTACGTGGTACAGTAGCCGCAGGATCTTACGCACTATCGATTCGAACGAGCTCGGAAACTCGTTTGCTAAAAAATATCACGGCAAAAACATTAATATTCAACATCGGTCGCTCTCCCGTGTCGCGTAATGATTATATTATACATAACGTAAACATGAATAAGGTCAATAATAAACCGATCGATCAATAATAAATCCCGACAGCACTATACGTAATAAAGTAAAGTTGTAACGTTTATTAATTGAAGAGTTTTCTACAGAAAAGTCTAAAAACAAAAATTTAGATTGTGGCATCAAATCATTCTTTATTAATAGTCATAGCGTAAATAATTTTGTTCAGAAAGAATTGTTTCAAATAGGAAACAGGAAATATAATTATAAATAGATAATAAATATAAAAGTAAACCAAACAAAAATACAAAAATTTTTAATGTTCCATAAATATTTATTAGAATCTAAAATTTTATTTTTCAATCTATTGTATATCCGGAGAAAAAATATTCATATTTATACAAAAAGAAATATAAAAGGATGATTTTGTTAAGAGCAATTCCTAAAAATTCTGTACATAATTTTTTTTAATAATAAAAGAAAAAATTAATACCTTATATTTTAAATATTTTTTTCTTCACCTTTATCATTATTAACGTTATAAAAAAAGGTAAACTTGAAGTATCGTAAAGAAATATAGGTAATAAATATAAAATTCTCACAAGAACTAAACGAATTTACAGATTTGTCTTTTAAACGGATCCTTAAAATATTAATCAAAGCTTACTTCGTTTTTAAATTTATTATATGTCTGAAAAAAATTATCTATTTACAATAAATGGTTTCAAGATGAAAAGTTTATTATTTCGTGAAAATTTAATTTTTTGGACTTGTTTGGTTTATGTATGAAACTCTTCAATTAATAATAGTGAAATATACTCCAGACATGACGAGGTAACTTACCATATTTTGTAGGGAATATAGTTTCGTCGCTAACGGTGCGTTGCGTAAATGTCATAACGTAATCTATATATTGTGGCGCTGCAACTCTCGTTTTTTTTCCCTTTTCGTCGAACCACAGATACGTTCTGGAATAATAAATCAAATCGATCAGCTGTTCCAAGCGCGCAGTATCATGGCGTATGTATGTGATATACGTAAATAATTTCGATCAAACTTTCAGACTGCGTTGATGAAAGATGCTAGCTTTCTGTTCGAAACACAATGGTAACTGTGCATTTAGCAAAGTCATTTATATATTAGCTCAGGGAACAAAAAGCACAGCAAAAATTATTAGTTCGTTGAAAGGATCGAATGATGTTTATCTCAGTAAAAATACCATTAGAAAAAGCATGAAAAGAACGATTTTGTTGAAGTATTTAAAAATTGAATTAGATAATGCACTGAAAAAAATATATATATAAATCACACAATATATAGTAAAAATATATAAAATTGTGCGTTTTTTTAATATTAATACTTATCTCTAATTATGCAAATATTCTTTTAGGGATTAAATAGAAAATTATAATAATTGTATATTCTGTTTTTTTAATCTAAATATAATTTTTTGTAATATTACATAACATAATAGTAATATTGTACATATTATATTTGCATCTTCATTTTCATATATATAATTTAAGAAAAATTGTACGTCATTCGTTAATGAATTATTATACAAATATTTCTATAAGTTTAACTACAATTGAGACTTCTGCAAATCATTAAATAAAAAAAAATAATTTTTGTAACTTTATTTGTGCGTAAATATGTTACCTACTATAACAGTTGTAACTTGACATGTATTTTTTTTTTAATAGTGTGGGCAGTGTCTAAACAACCAGCTTAAACGTCCTACATTATTATTTTGATTGATAATTTGAACAAAATTATTTTGAGATCCAGCTAAATTTTTAGATATTTTAGCAAAATCGTTTTTTCTACATAAAGATGTCTTCGGCTTTTATGGATGAGAGGACAGTACCTTAAGCCGGGACCGGTCATGTCGGGACAGCCCGTCATGGTGCAGAACTCGGATATCGTGCCGTAGACGAGATTAATGTGGTCGAACAATGCGAGAGTGTGCGACGCCAGCCATTCGTTGTAGTCCAGGCCGGGCGGGAGGTCCACGAGCATCCTCAGGTCCAGTTCCGGCAGCTGCCTCTCGAGGGCGGCCTCCTCCAGGTACAATTTTGGATCCTCCGTGGTTCCCGCATCCTTCTCCTTTCGTCTGGCCTTTCTGCAAAACGAGAAAGCGGTCGCGCGGTTAGCGAGGAACAAGCCTTGGAAGATTTCTTTTTTTTCTTTCTTTTAAGCCAATCAAGCGGAACAACAGGTGTCGCGTGTGAGAGGCGCAAATATGTACATGTACAACACAACATAGCCTGCGTGTTTGCGGATGAGATTAATGAGCACGCTGTCCGAAACCAAATTGATTTGGTCCTTGGAGAGAATCGATTTTTTCTTTACAGAGAATTTTATTGTTATTGAAAATCGAAAGGTCCACAACTACGTAAGTTTGATTTTGAACAGCTTGTACAGTGATAAGAAAATAAGAGAATACTTGCAAAAGGAGCGAGAAAAAATTGTGACTTTATCATGGAACTGATAGCTTGATGATAACTAAAATGACTTGAAATTAAAATTATGAAAATGTGCTAATCATAAATAATGTTGCAGAAAACGCGACGGCATTGAGTACGTTTAAAGATCCAATCTTTACGAAAGAAGTTTTTTTTTATAACGCACCGCTATTGTCGATTCACAGGCACGCTAATTTGTGGTCTCCGGATTGACCGGAACAGATTGAACAGAACGGTTCGTCTTTAATCGACTGACGCGAACTCATTAATCAAATCGACGAATTATCGGATTTGCACGATTACCCTCGGCGCTTGCAAAGTCTATTCAATTTGTCTTTAATTTATCAGCGGAACCGAGCGTTGTGTTTCTCCTCACATCCTCGTGAACAAATCGGACTTTTCTTTTATATAAATAAGACTCTAGAAAACGTATCCAATATCGCTTAATTAAAAATCTTGCGAAAGCAAAGGTTGTCAAATAATATTGCTCGATGGAAATAATTATAAAAACCAATTATTGTGCTATTATCGTACGCAAAATAGAGATTTCCCTCTCTCACTTCGCTTTTGCCAGTAATACAATCGTAACATCGTAATATATAAAGCGCTATATTTTACATATTAATAATATACAGAATGTTCCATATACATATAAAATTGCGAGATAATAAATACAATAGAATCTTATTATTAATGTACGTGCAAAAGATTTGGCGTGTAAATCTTTTTATCCGTGTATCTGTCAAATAAAGTTAATAACAAAATTATATAATTTTATAACATTTTTGTCCATTAAAAATAGTCATCATTAATCATGCTTCTTTTATAAAAAAAATGTGGGAGATTTAGTAAGTGCGTACCGGTTTCTTTTTAAAAAATATACCTCTCTTCAATATTTTATATTTTTATTTAATATGAGTAACACTAATATAAGTAAGTAAATGACAAAAATATGAATAATTAAAATATGAGTAATAGAAAAAAATTTAACTTAATTACATACATTTGTGCTAATAACATTTTAAAAAATTAGATATAATTGATGTTGATTTTTTATCTATATGTAGCTGATAATACATGTAATTTTTATATCTCATGCAATATTTTTATATCTTTACAAAAGAAAATTTATTCTATAATATTTTACATTTACTATATATTTGCAATTATAGAGTTTAAATCAATATTTTTTACAAAATTCCTGTTGCCACAAATTTTATTACAATAAATAATATTAATATTAAACTGATAAGTGATAAGTGAAATTAATAACTGATACGAAAAATATGACAATTGCAGAAATAAATTTTAGCCAGTTTTATTTCGACGTCTTTTCTCATTATTTATTATGTATTTAGTCTCTTTTCAATAAATTATGAATACTTTTAAAGGCGATAAGATTTAGAAGATTTAATAACCGGTTGTTTTGCAGCATGTTACAAAGCTTATAGTAAATTAATTTGTTATGTGAAAAATTGAATATTGTTATAATAACTCAAGTGGTACGCATTCGGTAAGTCTCCTCTGAATTGCTTTTTCGGAAAAACTCTTTTAAAACATAGAAGAATGACAAATTTTTTGCACCAATTTATAATAATAATAATAATAATAATAAATATTAAGAAAAATAGTTCCAATCAACGTGAATCGCACACGAATACGCAACTAGTACACAAAGAGAGAGAGAGTGGTGTTCTTGCCTGCACGTGAGAGGACTAAACATAACAACTGGTTTTCGGCCTCGGTACGCAGCAGCCGCGTCGCACATTCAGCTTCCTGCCAGTGAAAAATGCAATTACATGCAATAACGATAGCAGCGATGTTCAGCCACGTCTACACGATTCAAAAGCGCGCGAATATATACAAATCTCTCTCTAGAAAGCACATGCTCCTGGAAAGAAGCTGCATCTCCGCATAAAAGGGAAAAAAGGCTGACGCAATAGGCCAGCTCGGGTATATATAAATTCCATCGACGTTCCACGCGATGACGCGGGTCTCTAATCGCGTAACAACACAGTCATCTCGTTACAATGATATATTCGTGACTTCATGACGCTAACGATGCCTCCGGGGGGAGGACATCATGTACGGATACTCGATTCTTCCCATTTCAATCTCTGCAGTGTATAAAAAATGCGCTTTTAATAATAATTAACACATCGGACTAAGTCCACGTTACGTTGCACGCACATATGCACATATCTATACGTTATACCGATTTGCGGGGGTAGGAGGGGTAGGAGGAGGCGGGGGAAAAGGACGAAGGGGGGGGGGGGGAAACTCACGCGACTAACTCGCCGAAGAGCCTGATCTTCCTGTGGCAGGTGTCGAGCAGGGAGAGGCGCGAGGAGGAGGCGCTGTTCGACGAGCTGCCGGCGCCGGCACCGGCGCCGCCGTGGTGGTGCACCGGCGTCGGCGGCGCCGAGACGGTGGTGGTCGAGGACGCCACCGCGGCCGCCGCCGCCGCGGCGGAAACGGACGCGGAGGAGGGCTCCCGTAGGACGGTGACGCGCGCCGGCGAGCGTAGCATCGTCGCCGCTGTCGTCGTCGTCGTCGTCGTCGTCGCCGCCGCGATCGTCGTCGTCGAGGACGATCTCCTCGGCGCACCGCCGCCGCCCTCGTGCCTGAGGATCCGCTCACGCACGCTGGGTATGCACCAAATCTTGTTCGTTTGTCATCGAACGATGATGAAAGGACGGAATGGCCCTCTTCGGTGGCGATCTACTGATCACCCGGCTGCGTTAAATGATTAACTTCTGTCGAATCGAGGACGGAATATTGAGGGACGTGTGTCTCGAAGAATCTCTTCCCTGCTTCCGTTAACGGCAGATTCGGATCCTCTCTCACGTATCTTCGGAACTGTGATTTCTTCCGATAACAGTTTCCTCTCTATTCTCCTCCGCTCTCCTCCTTCGACTTTCCTTTCAAATCCGTTCGTGATACTCGCGCACTTTAAACTGTGTTCTCTTATAAATCTTGACTTTCCCGGTTACCGATATCTTGTCGCACTGTGCTGAAAGAACGAGGAGGAAGAAGTCAGCGATCACTTACAACATTCTCAGATCCTGGATCTACGCGGATCTCGAGTCTCCTAAACTCGTGATACTTCTCTATCGCCCTACAAGAACGAGAGATCTCAAATGTCTCACGAGTCTCAAATTGCGTTTGTCGTTCTCAGTAATTTTTAATTCTCCCGAATTGATTTCCTCGGGTAATTCCTTCAAATTAAAACTATACTGAAATGAATTAATCTCGAGCTCTCGATCGCCGTATCTCTCTTACCACGTCTAGCGATTTGTTAGTAGTACTGATGACGGCGACGCTCGACTGATCTAATCGAGAAGAAATAGTCGGGAAGACGACGGAAGACAATCGATCTCGTTTAGGGCCGTCGATCTACAGCAAAATTTTTAGCGTTCTAACTTTCAGTTCGAAACCTTTCGGGTACGTCGAAGAACTCGAGCAATATTCATGCGATGACAACGTATAGCCACTGCGCGCAAATTAATGCACCGATGATAATCCCCGAATTTCCATTTTGATTGGCGCAGTAGATACAAGATATAACGTACGAGCGAAATTATTCCCCGCGTGTATTCCCGGGGAATCCACTTCGGAGTAGAGAAGGATTATCAATACTGGGGCTAGCATTTTGTTTTTGGACATTTCTTAAACAAAAGCTAAAGATAAGACTTCGAAAAATATAAATGTAAACTAAAACGTGTCTTCACCAGATAGATCAGTTTTTATAATACTTTGTATATTTACTGTTTTGTATTTTGTATAATAATTGTTTTTGCAACATAATCAGAAATAACGTTCAGAGAAATTAGACTCCAAAGTTAACAAGCTGCATTTTCCTTTACTGTGTCTTTAACATGAGTCATTTGTTTAAAATATTAAAAAATTAATGTGTGTTTCTTATCAATTGTGTGTGTGTGTGTGTGTGTGTGTGTGTACAAAATTGGTACTACAAATATCTTATGCTGTTCTGCAAGGCGCAACATGTAGTGCGACCATACATTAAAGGTTGGAGTCATTTTTAGCGGATTTTGTATAAAGAAAAAGCCACATAAATTAGTTTTTGTTTCTTTATCTAACAATAAGTAGAGATCACGTTTTTATCAGTACAAATACGTACAGTACAGTGCAACGTTAAGTTTTCGAGAAATAAGAAGGTGCTTTTCAGGAGGACCACGTGGCGGCCTTCCTCTATCGATAAATTGCATCATCTCTCTCCTTAATCATTTCGCTTTCTCACATTCCTTCTCTCTCCCTTACGTATTTTCTCGACGTGTCCTCGCGGGGCGATCTGCCAATTCGGAGAGATATTCGGGCAAATACGCGCCGCTGGCGCGGCGCCAGGTTCTCTCATTTTCGCGAGCTATCCCGTTGCGAGTTTGTCGCTTCGGCGACGGTGCCTTTCGGGAACTGGGTTATCGCGTATACACGTGGGTCCGTAATGCCACGGAGGAGGAAAAGTACGACCCGGGGAGGATTAGCGATTTCGGTCGGCCAAAATAGAATCGATGATCGTCTCGTGACCAAGGGAGTTCGTCTCGCGCGGGGGTGAGGGAGAGGAGGGGAGAGGACTTCGTGCCTTAACTAAACTTTTCGCGCATGTGGAATAACATTACGTTCCGCAAACGATGGCAGAACTCGCGGCTCGTATCGTGCCGCGCAACAAAGTTCGATATCGCGATTTTCGTTGACGTTAATGAGCGAGCTGAATGCGGGGAATTACCTGCGAGATATCTGCCCCTTTCCCCTCTCCTCTCCTATAAAGGCGGGATAAAGCGCATACGCGATACAGAAGTGAAATACGATATGAATTTAAATGCAAATATACCTCAAATTTTATTAGTATAATGTAGATCACGTTATTGCGACTCGTAAAGTGTAAATAAATAAACGCTCGTGCATTCTGTTCGTTTCGCGTAGTTTACCTTCGGTTTTTTTTTTGCATGCGAGCGCTTTTATTGGCACAAAAGTCCACATTGTTTCTGCGAACGTTATTTCCTGCCGCGCACGAGTTATCGGTGCAAAGGTAAAAACGCGAACTTTGTGCTAGACGGAGCTTTCATAACACGCACACACGTACACAAATAAGTCGAGAGAGAGAGAGAAAGAGAGAAAGAGACTTAAGTTTCTGAGATTAAAGCGATGCATGCAGTCGTTTCCTTTTTTTTTACGAGATCCGCTTTTCAGAGAAAAGTCACTTAAGAAATGTTTTAAAAAATAAAGAAAGAAAATAGAATAACGTAAAGACCTTGCGTGTGCGTCATGCAAAATAATTGTATAGTAATTCATGTAAATTAAATAGAGATCTTTCGGCGGGAGTCTCTTTTATGTGCGACTACCCCCTTTTTTTAATAATTTACAATTACGACAACGCTGCAATTTACTGTCAGTAACAAGAAATAACAGTGCATACTGGGGACCTATCAACCCGGTTGGTCGCTCGAGCGGAAATTTGAGCATCGGTGCATTGCGAACTGAACGAAATCGAGCCAAATAGCTGCCGACGATTTCGATCAACTCGACGGAGCCGTGACATGTGCGTCCTTGAACGTGACCCGAACGAGGTCACGTCGATCCTCGTCCAAAATTTAAATTGTGCAATTCAGGTATGCAGTTTGCCAAGCAGTGGCGATTTAAGTTCCGATTTTTCCTTTGGACTCGAAATTTATAATTCATAAGTTTCTCAAAAGTTTGATATTATTTATAAAATTTGAGTATTATCCAAATTATAATCTTTATATAAAGTATACACACACTAGAGAGAAAAATGTTTTGTCGTAACAAGAAATAATTTGATTAAAATACACTAAAAAAAATTTTGGTATAAACAAATACTTTTTTACTCAGATGTGTTTTGCAGAAAAGTAACTAAATTTCTTATTATATAAAACAAAATTTAAAAGAAATAGTTTTCAGCAAAAGCTGTTAAGGTATTTTTAACATAAAACAATTTTTTGTTGTATAATAAAAGATTTAATTGCTTCTACAAAACATATATATATATATATATATATATATATATTAAAAAAATATTTATTTGCATTAACTAAATGATTTTTCGTTTATTACTTTTCAACTAAATTATTTGTTATTTTTTCTAGTAGTAAAATAACATTTCCAAGATGTGAATAAAATATGCTGCTAAATTTGGTGATCTAATTTAAGATTTATTTTAAGAACACCAATACTTTTTCTCGTGAAATTTAAGAAGTCGCATGGCACCTGCATAAGACTGAATTCAGATTGTCAATTCTGACAGAGATAATGCGTCACGGTCGGCCTCTCTGTGATAATCCCAAAAGAATAAATAAGTAAATAAGGGAGTACCCTATTTTTGCATTCCTTAGACACACAAACTCCTGACAACATTGACATTTCTTTAAAAATTCAGAGACTTTTTAAACAAAAGATATACGCATTGATTTATTTAACCTTCAGTATCGTTTTGTATCGTTTCGAACATCGTCATTTTTATCTTCTTTCTTTCCTTCATTTTCATTACGTAACCATCTATTTCATTTCCAGCTCTCTCATGAGGTAGCAATTTCCACTTTTTCCCTCCAAATTGTTCGTCGTGCAAAACATAATGAAATTAGTATGACGATAAAGCGCTCGCGAAAATTTCTCTATAATTTTAATAAATTTAAAAATGTATCATTAAACTTTCATACATATTTAAAAAATTTCATAAATTTCATTATTTTTTATGCATACAAATATTCCACTATTTATATTCTAAGATTTTAGCCACAAATCGAATTAATCATAAATTGAATAGCATTTTTATACTCTATATAAATAAAATATTTAAATACAAATTATTTTAAAGATTATAATTTATAATATTTGCTATCATAAAAATTAATTTAAACACGGATTTAACTTCAACAAATGATTAACAAACGATACAATTTTTTCTTAAAAATATAACTCTTAATGCAATTAATTATTCAGTACAGTAAAATTAATATTTAATTTGAATCACTGATTAACGAGTGCACGATCACCTTCGTTATAATGTATTATTAGTTCATTTTTAATCTATAGTTACATTTATGCCGGTTGTTAGAATTCATAAGCCGAGATAATCATAAGTAGAGGGATATCCGTATTTTTATTGCTGTCAATATTCTTCAAGTTCTTACTACTTGGTTCGCAGTTTAAAAAAAGAAAAAAATCGCATTTTAAACGTTCGCAAAATCATCGCGCCCTATTTTGCTCTTCTCTCACCACATCTCACCGTGGCACTTCTGAGCACAAATAATTTAAAAAAAAAGACTATACGACTAAATTAACAAAAATGGTAGCGGATTTTTTCTCCTAAAAAAATAAAAAAATTAACAATATCGTGGAAAAAGAATTTAAACAAATAATGTCGCAAAATACATGTTTCTATATTAATTTATAGTTTTAAATCCAACATGTTGTCGATGCAATCAAGAAAATTTAATATTATTACATATAATTACAAAATTCTTGATTATATCGACAATATGTTATTCAATTTAAAAACCATAATTGGACTAAAGATCAAGTAACATAGAAATATATACTGTGATATTATTTATTCTTTTTCACGATATTATAATAAAATTCTTTATTTGTGAGAAATAAACGCTAACATCTTCGTCAATTTTAATTATCGCTCGCCTTTATTACCGTTACTTATTTTTACATTGGCAAGTTGGCATTTTTATTTTTATGTTTAATCACGCATCGCGCGCCGGCAAATCGCTATCATCGACCATACATGACGGATCACGACGGAAAGACATTTTCTTTTTCACGTCGGGACGAGGGGGTAGGTCGAGAGAAGGGGGCAACGAAACATTCGAGAGGGGCATGACGTACATCGTCATGAACTTTCTAAACGCTTCCGATCGTACATATCGAGTAGGCCGTCGTCGTTGCAACGGGGCGTCGTCGTCCTTGCCTCCCTCCGTGCATTTCGCGATCGCGACAATAAGGGATGCGCGATTGACTTTTTTCCTTTTCTCTCCCGCGCGACCCGACGCGATCTCACGTGGTGACGGTACAACCGATGCGACGCGACGCGTCGCCGTCAAGCGCACGGACGCGACTGCCCTCGAGATCGCGCGGCCCGACGGTCGCGGAGGACGCGGAGTCGTCAGCCCGATGGAGAAGGGCGAAGGGAGTCGGCCGGAGCTGAAACGCGCGCCGAAGCGTAAGTACGAATTAGGGCCGATGTCCAGAATCACCGGCGAGTAAACCGGAAACGCTCTGGGTATCTTGAAAGCGACTGAGAAACAACGGGGAAGAGTTCAGCAATTCATTAACAGAAAGAGAGAGAGAGAGAGAGAGAGAGAGAGAGAGAGAGAGAGAGAGAGAAAGCAAATAGGGATTTAATTGCCATTCTGATATTTGTGCAAGAGTTACTTAGTTCACATTGGAAATACTATAACTGCAACTCATAAGCACAAGATATTTTCCATCTGTATTGTGAAATTCTAGTCACTTTCTCTAACTGCCTCATAAGCACTTGTGAAATGACCTATGTGGCCTATGTGCGCAGGACCGAGGTGCATGCCCGCGCATGCCACCACGTCTTTCTATCTGGCGAGCCATCGCTCGACCGCTGTTTCGTGTGCGCCACATATTACGTGCGTTATTAACGCAATTGCGAGATATACGGGCACGTTGATCTCCGTCGGATCTGACCTTCCCAGAGAGCTGGAAGGGAGGGATTAGCATGGTCGCGGAACTGACCTGCCGCGCAAATGAATTACGGTGGTTTTGCGAGAAGGAGAGAATCCACATTATGTTAAAAATCCCATATGGAATATTTTAACACAAAAAGCAAAAGGGGATTGAATATTTTTTGTCGAGTATAATTATCTCTTATTTTTAGAGATGTGGAGAGAGCTTTGAAATATTAATAAACTTAGTACTCTTATACAGTGAGAAAAAAAGATTAATTACTTATTTCAAAATAAATATTAGTACCACTCAAATAATTATTTTATATCAAATCAGTAATATTTACCTAAATAAATTATTTTAATAATACTAACACATTTATTTGAATACAAAAATCTTCTGTCATTGTATATTTATAATTAACTCCCCAGATAAGCACGGTTTATTAGACCTAGAAGCAACTTTTAAAATGAAATAAAATGTATATTAATTGTATTAACTTAAATATTAAATATGTGCATAGAGCTATTAAAAAAATTAGGGGTTTGATGGATCCTGCTTGCCCGCGTTTACGTTATAAATAAGTTGCCTGGATAAAGGATTACAAAACACCGTATCATGTACTCATAATACTTATGATACGCTTAATAATCGAATCTGTCCTTGAAAAATCGAAAAAAGTGCGTAAGAAAGATGAAAATTATATATAAAAGTAATGTAGAACTTATTTTAAATCCGTGTATCTCGAGAAAAAAATTGTAACCTCTGCAATTACAAGCTTGAGTGGAAGCCCATTTTTCTTCAATGAACAAGTTATTTATAGGGAACGGCGATCAATCGATGAGGATGCACAGACCAGAAATATCCAACCGACGTGTGCATACGTCGAATAAGGCTTTGCCAAATCAGCGGGCACCAATTTCAGTCGCGGAATCGAATTAACTCGGACACGAGTTTGCGTCGCGCGTAAGCCGCAAAACTGCCTCCCTTTGCGCCATTTACCCTGTTCCTCCGATGAGGAAAACGAGATATTCGACAAAATGTCAAATGGAATTAGCTTCACCGGCTGGTGGAAACGTCCGTGAATTTCGAAGTTACGTCCAGTAGCAGGCCAACTCGATTTATTCCGCGAGAGAGAGAGAGAGAGAGAGAGAGAGAGAGAGAGAGAGAGAGAGAGGGGGGGGGGGGACAGACACAGAGGAAGGCAAACTTATTCGTTCCAGATTTCCACATTTTTCCCTCGTACTTCGTTCATCCCCTCTCCCCTTCTCTTTTCCCCTCGAAGATCCTAATATGTGTCGCACTTCAAAGGGACAGTCAGGTGCACAGGCTGGCAGGGGCGGAAAGGAGGAGCGGCTGTTCACTATGAAGGGCGAGGGACAGTGAAGAGGAGATAGATAGAGAGAAAGAGAGAGAGAGAGAGAGAAGAGAGAGAAGAGAGGGCGGCAATGCGACGGTGGTTGCGCCACCATCACCGTCGACGGCGGCGTGCGTCCGTCGGATCAGCTGTGAGTCGGGTAACACGAGTCAGCTGACTGCCGGCGCGGCAGCGGACGGTGGGCGGCGAGGGGCGAGGGGTGGCGACGCCCCGACTCTGCGACAATCAATATACCGCTCCGTCCCCCACCGCTCTCTCTCACCACCACCTCTCTCGGATCTCTCCCCTCGGATCATGTGTGTTTCGCTTTGCATCGCGTATCAGAGCCTCAATTTTAACCGTGATTTTGTGATTCGCTTAAATTTTTCATAAGCTCCCTCTTCCTCCCCTCCTTCCCGTCCCTGATACTTTCAAATTCAAACGCGGAAGACGACGGATGCAGGATACGCTCGCGCTTTTCGTGCTTTTAGCGACCGCCGAACGAACGAACGTTTCCATCACTTTTATTTGATTTGAGCGATCTGCCAACGGGATGTATAATCTCTCGAAGATCAAAGAACGCGAAAATATATCCGAACGATCCGGATAGATTTCACGGAATTTTTTAGCCCCTCCCCCCTTTTTTTCTCCCCATACGTTTTTGAAGAAGCGTGCGCAAGACGATTATAGCCTGTTCCGACATTTCTATTTCTGTGTCGCGGGAATTACATGTATTCATATGTCGATGATGCGGCGTGCCTCGAAATAGCGAAAAGAAATAATTCGCTTGTTATGTCATCGCCGCACGCGAGAGCGGAAAGACACGGAGAGATAGACTCGCAGAGTCCGACGAGAGATCTGCTGTACCTTGAAACAATAGGGTTAATATGTTTCACCCATCGAAAATTTAACTTGGCGAACACTACTCATGTTATAAATAAATTACAACAACGGAAACTTTATACTGTCTGTTACTGCAAAAAGATTTAGGAATAAGTGAAATATTTATTTCCGTATATTTGAAAAGGATAAATCTTTAGAAACCCTTGCACTTTGGTCGTACATTACAAGGGGGATATCAAGCTAAACAGAGAAGAGTTGTGCACTTGTACTTTTTATCCTCCATCCTTTATTGTCCCTCTATATACTTACGTAAATAACAACGAAATCTTTTCCTATTCTTGATAAATCGATTCAAATTACGATGGCTCCGTTAATATTAACCGTGAAAAGCTGAAATCCAAACACAAATCCTCGCGCAACGTGAATACCCCAGAATCATCCTGAAATGCTCTTCGTACGCAACACCGTCCCACTGGATGCTGACGAGAAGAGTCTCTGTTTATCACTGGAGAGGCCAGCCATCAAACACGATTACACGCGGGACAAATAAAGGGAGATGCTGTATATCAAGATAATTACCGGGAGATTATTCGGTAGATCCGGCACGGTAATCCACGTCGGATATTACGGCGGAAGGCACAAGGCCCACGAGATTAGACTCCGCGGTCTCTCCGCGTTGAGTCCTTTAACGACCCGAAGCCAGCGAGATAATACGATTAACATCAGACACAAGAGATCCTCGAGATCGCGTTCTGCACTGTAGCTGCGACAGGAGATCGCAGCCATGAGAAAATAATTATTGAAACGTTTGGTAAAAGGGGGATCGAGAGGGGGAAGGAGAGGATGGCTGGCGCCAGGCGCCATCAGAATGGTTGGTAACACTCTTCTCCTGGATTACATCCTTACAGGATCGATGGACGGACGGACGGACGTCGGCGCCTCGAAGGCGCCTCCGCGTGACGTCACGGCGCTACCCCATCGACAAACATTTCCCCCGCGTTTGTTTATCCCCCCATTACGCGTCACCACTCCCGCGGGGGCGATTCGCCAAGGAGCTCGCGCGGGTGTTACGTGTCCCGACCCACGTCCTTGTCGATGTCCTGCTGACTGAAGGTCGTCGCAGATGGCCACAAAGAGCACAAAAATAACGTTTGATACACACTCCGAAGAGGAGCGTTTAGTGTTATGATATTAAAATGATATTAGAATGTTTCTTTGTCTCCGTTTTTCTTTTTAAATACTTGGAAATGTTTTGATTTTAAACGGTGTTCAGATCTAAAACACTGAAACGCCTAAAACTACTAACACATCTAAAAGAGAAGGATTCAATTTTAAAATATTAAAATATTTTGTTTCCGTTTTTATTTTTGAGTTTCTAAAACTGCTTTAGCTTTAAACGATGTTGACATTTAAAACGCTAAAATATTTAAAACTGTAAAACATTTCAACATAAACATTTTACTATTTTAATATCTAAAATTGAACACCTTTTTCTAAGTACAGCTTTTAAATTCAAACATCGCTTGTGAAACTATAACATTTTTTAATATTTAAATAACAGAGACAAAAGTTAAAAAAAAAACATTTTAATATCCTCTTCCTTTTTGAGTGTAGCACGAAAGATGTGAACATCAAACACGCGTATTTCCATATACATGGTGGAAACGAGAAAAGTATAGTTTTTCCCTCTAAATTAAGAGTCGGACGAAGTCACTTTCGCTTTTCTCAGATTCCGCACTCAATCCGCGCGTCAATCGGACGCTTCCTCCTCGCACAATCGACGTGCGTGCAAACACTTCCGCTCAGAAGGAGGTTTTCCCGTCTCTTGCGGCACGGCCGGCCGTGTAGCACGACGGTTTGCGGTTCGCCTGTGGTTTCCGCGAAACCGGCCTTCTCGTCGCGTCTCGCCGCGCCTGACGTCTTCCAACCGGAAGTCCATTAATCGGTTCGCGTTTCATGTCGCCCACGAAACTACGCCCCTCTTCTTCGGCGTGTCGAGTACTCAAGATGAAGTAACCGCCTCCGAAACGTAGAGTGAATTTTTTTGATACTACTATCCCAATTATTACCGCTTCAGGCGCATAACAATCGATATGTTCAGTTTGTAATTTTTTTAACATGTAATTCTTTTTTATTGTTATTCAAGTTGAAAATTTCAATATACACAAGATAAAAGCAGTAGCAAGCTGGAAAACCAATTATTTTTGTTTCAATACAAAAAGAATAAAAAATTGAAGAAATAAAAATAAAAGATATATCTATCACTGCCAGTTTTGCCAAACAATGCCGTGAATGCCGTTCCCTTCTCCCCCGGTTATTGCCATATCTAAAATTACTCCCCTCTATTTATTGCATCATTTATTTATGCTTACATGACGGTCTTAGGTTGACATTAAAATATTTGTCATACATGACACTCTCGTACTTTTTATTCTCATGCTGCAATTGAAAAAAGTGGCAATAATTGAGACAGTTATCCTCTAGCGGGGCGTAATGTGCATTCGTGATTATTCAGACGATACAGTAATATCGCCTTTAGCGATTAATCGATTGACAACGTGGGAGTAAGTGCCAGGCAAACACGCTAAACGCGTTAAACCAACTATGACGCCGCAAAAAAATCCAAATAGAGGTAACAGGCCGACCGCGGATGGGCATTTTTTCTCTCTACCGTGACATTGTGGCAATGTCAATGTCAGTATGTTAATCAGCCTAATGAAAACGTGCGATCCAATTCAATCGCGCTTGCCACGCGACAGAAACTGGCACGCATTCGCCAGCGAGATATTTTCTCATCAATCCCGCTCGGGGTTCATTTCGCTTAGAACCATCAAATGAGCCATCAACGCAGTCTCGCATTTCGCGGGAACGTGCGTCACGCTATTATTACTTTGATGTTTTATTATTATCATGCGTGGCGCCACTAGATTATAAATTTCAATTGCGTTTCTCCCCCCTTCATCCCCCGTATAACAATAATTAAAACGCCGACATCAAAAAAGCGTAGACAAAATTGATTATTTTTGTGCAACGAAATATTTTCGCATCCGATTTTTTCTTAATTACACTAAGAGAAAAGTGTAAGTTATTTGCGACTATAATTGAATGCTAAAATAATTAGTTAGAATTGTATTTTTATACTAATTAATATTACTATAATTATGTTAATAATAATAACATTAATTTAAAAAGGTGTAATTACCTTTGTGATTTTAATATAGTTGGCACCAAAAATAATTATACCAAATATTTTTTCTTTATAAGTTATTTTTTTTTAACAATGCGTGCCTTTTAAAGGCATATAAATTATGATTTGCACAAGTGCCCGATCATGATACAGTCTGTATCTTCAATTGGACACGGCTGTCATTAAAAATCGAGGTCATGTCATCGTCGTCTTAATTCTGCTATCGATCTAAGCGGGAGATATCGAAGTGTGAGACCTGCCCATCCAATAACACTTCGCCAAATGCAAATATTGACATAGCCTTAATCGTATATAGTATACTAGCTGTCAAAGTTCAAGAAAAGATATAGATACAAGATATTTATGAAAAATATAGCCTCCTTAAGAAAACGTATTCGTACGTCCTCACGAAAAAGAGTTATAACTGCAATGCATTTTATTAAGATAAACGCTATTTTAAAAACTAGAAAGAAATATCGACGATTAACGTTAAATAATTTTAAAGTCGAAAAGAAAAGTAATCTACATGACATTTTTTATTGCGTTATTCGCCGTTATAAAGCACCTTTAAAAGCTATAAAACTTTTTTTTGAAATTTCTTCTTATATTCGATATCCGCTGAGAAATATAAAAACTGTTTTTTTTTTCAAGAGATGATGTTTTATTCTTTTCCCCTTAATGGCTATGGACATGTATAAAAAAAAACATCCCTTATTTTAACATAGACTGTAAAATCCAATATCCTACGCTTATCAAAATCGGCATGTGGCACTTGAATAGTGTTATTCATAAACTGGTATAATATTCCAAATGGTAAGAATTAAAATATGCAATAATATGCGGTGAGCATTGAAATGTCGTAGGTTAGCTTTAATTATACAGTCACGTTCGACATTTTTAACAGCAAAACTAAGAATATGTATAAACAGTATTCTAACATTTTATTAATAATTATAAACACTTCGTTAATTTAATTTTACGCGATTAAAATCATGCAATAGTAATCTGGAGAATTCAATATATGCTCAAGTTTCAAAAACTGTTATGTTTTCAATAATATAAGTCACTTTATTGCATCAACCATACATCCTTAAATGTTACTTTGCTATTTGCTTAAAATTTTAATAAGAAAAATTGTACTGAATTAGCACTTGCATTCTCGACACTATGACCTTCTTTTCCTTTATCGCTTGTTTGCTGCAACAACGACTGCATAACTAAAACATTATCGTTCTTTATTTATTTGCAAAAAAAAAAAGAAAGAATTCTAGTGAGAACTGAATATACTGAATAAAGAATACAAATACTAAATAATACTTTTATTCCTCTACAATCGGTTACTGTACCAAATGTCGATCTAAAAACGGTATTATAAAATTTTAATTCAAAACATTCAAACTAGAAAAGTTGGTTTTTTTTTTACGTTACGTCCTTGTAACAAATGAGCGGTACGACCTTCCACTTTTTTCATTTGATCACTTCAACAACCTCCCTCAAGGAGACTACTTTTTCTTCAGGGACGCTTTATATATTCGTGAAGCGGCGAAAACGAAGTTCTATTAGCTATCCACGCATTTGAATCTTAATTCGCGGAGACTTTTTAATTTTAAGCTACCTTGAAACTTAAATATATATTTTCGCCCTAATTAAGTCTTCAACAGCTTTGCCAAGGAAACATCGACTGAAGTTTTATTAAAACGCGCACGAGCCCACGAAGTATTGATAATTAATCGCGGCGATGTTTGTCGTGTTAAATTTTGATTTGGATAATTTGATTAAATTTTGATGTATAATTTCCGACCCCGCGGTTACCCGCACACTAATCGGTATATCGTATACGTGGTAATTTCGTATAAATTGAATTATAATTTTCGAGGAGGCTATTGCATCCGTCGCTGTTTAAAACTGGAGGTAAAATCTCGAGATATCTCCTTCGTTAGAAACGCGTCGAGTCGTGACCCCGCGTCGTGACTCCGGACGGTCCGAAAATCCATAACGAGGAAGAAAGAAGGGAACACGTCAGGAAAGTGGAGCGTTTTGAGACCGCGCGCGATGAAAAACCGGTACGGCATATACGAGCATCTCCTCGTATGAGTTTCGAAAGCCGCAGAGAACGGTCCGGCCCTCGTTTTTTTTTTTTTTAAAGCCGCGCACAACGACCGTGGGGCACGTGCTACGACACACCGTCTCGCGCGTCACATGTATGTCCGCAAACATAATCACGTCGCAAGGATACGCGACATAAACGCGATATGACAGAGTTAATGCGACTGCGAGATCTCACATTCCGCGCGACGGGAAATCTATTGTACAGAAATAAAATTAGTCTCAAATCTATAATCATTATATCTTATATATATATATATATAAGCAAGAATATAAAATCTTTAAAGAAATTAGATAATCTCGAACAGAACATAACTTGCTCAAGTAAAGAAATTTTGTAGTTTATTGTATAGTTTCAAAAAAAATAGATTCATCTTTATTCAAAAATAAATTTCATAAGTGGAGAAAAAAAAATATCAAACAGGGGATAACAATATCTTTAATCCAAAAAATTTTTTTAACTATTATTATCAAAATAATCATATATTGTGCTCTTTAGATGATTGTTGTAATATTGAAATAAAAATATAATATTTTGCTAAAATTTAATATTAAAATTTTTTAAAAAAGATTTTATATTTTTGCTTATTTATGAGACGATTGTTGAATTGATACAAATTTTGTTCTGTGTACGTTTCGAGAAAACTATAATGTAATATTGTGTACATTAAAAAAAAAGTGTTCAATTTTAAGATATTAAAATGTTATACTTCCATCTTCGTTTTTAAAATATTTAAAAACGTCGCATTATTACAAAATTAATTAATATTGTGATTGAATTATTTTTGTTCAATTTATAACTGCGTTTCAAGTCTGAAAATTTATTCGAAGCATAATTTAATAAACTTGAAAAGATACATAAAAAGTATATATAATATCCAAAAAATATATCAGCACAAAAATCTAGCTATGATCGAATAAAGTCTTAAGTAATTTTTAATTAATTGTGTTTCCTCATATCAATGTTCTTTTATTGTTATTTTAAAATGTTTTAATTTTTAAAAGTTTTAAACATTTAAAACATTTTAAAATATTAAAAATATAAACAGAATATTTTTATAATATTAAAATATTTTAATATTATAAAATTAAATTTTTTTTTCGCACAATTACATAACATAAAAACGAAACATGTAGCAAAATATAAATGTCGTATATTATAATATTGTAGTAATTAGAGATGAATATTTTTATCTTATTTTTATTAATTAATTAAAAACTTTCTTTTTATAGAACTTTTATTATAAATATATATTGTAGATTTCTATTTGTGTTTATTTGCTATATTTGAAAATTATAAGATAATTTAAAAGTTATAATAACTTACGTAGAATTTTTTACCTAAAAATATATTAGTTTTAATTTTAAATGACTTGGATTTGAATACACTGGAACATTTAAATATTTAAATTTCAAACGTTTTAATGTTTAAGCATCGTTTAAAACTAAAATATTTTTAAATATTTAAAAACGGAGACAAATAAGCATTTTAGTATCTTAAAATAAACACTTGTTAAAAATGAAGTATAAGGATATTACATCCGTTCCAATAGTACCTGTCTCTAAATTAAATTTAGTTTTCGAGAAAGGTATATATAATGACGTCCGACAGAGCTTTACGCGTAGTATCATTGTTGTCTAAAAATGCGGTCTCAAGATAAACTAAACTCTAATCCCTTATGTACGATAACCGCAAATCGTCTAACTAATTCGTAGACAAGTTTCCAAAGTTTCGAGATATTATTCAGCTGGCGATTGTTCAGCGCAGATAATGTCGCGGGCTAAATACTGTATATCATTAAAGTAAACGCGGCGAGAGGCAAGCTGTGCAAACCAAGTCTCTCGCGAGAAACAGTCGTCCGACGATAAGATGTTTATTGTACAAGCCTCTTGTATTCTTGCCGACCGTCCATTATATTTTCTTCTGAGATTTATTTCATAAAATTGTGAGAGCAGCAGTCGCGTTTCGTTCACGTTTCAGCATTCTCGTTGCTCTCGGTCACCTATTTCGTGGAGCGAGACTATCTCGCTCCTCCTGAGAGCTTCTCTTCTCGCCCATCGAGAGGAGCAAAAGCTCCGCAAGCTCGTCCTTTCATAGGGAAACACAGCTCTTCACCGTCTGATAAAACGATTTCCGTGTTTTTGCGGACGGTCTTCCGAGCAGCCTTCTCGTATCCCATTTACATTTTTTTTTACCGCAATATCTCACGCGAGCGAATGTTACGAAATGTTACGATATACACTTTATTCGAATCCCATAGTCTTATCGTGTCTTATGAGAAAAGTATGACCAGAATGCGCTTCCTTTTACCGGACAAATACATAAATATCATTCCCGTTAAGTGGCGTAAGTCGTCCTTCGATGTGCGCGTGTTCATAACAATTTGAAAAAAAAAGGAAAGCTAAAAAAGAAGACGGTCGACAACGCTGCTGAATAATGTCGCGAATGTGATTACTTCGTGCGATGACGCAAGTCCACAGTCGCCGAAGGATGAAATTGAGAATAATTGTCGCCGTTAAGTTTCCGTTGCGTTACATTTTACGTCGTAAAATCATTAACAAAAGTCCGTAGCATATCAGCGATAGCAATAAGACGGCGGTATCTCTATCTTTCAGACAAAGATAACGGCGACTTGTTTAAGTCGAAAGACAACGGCGTATGAAAACCCGTTTCAAATGACAACGCGTTCTTTCGTTACAAATACAATGATTCGGCCGTAACGTGGTGATTTTAGAATTGTGATACATACTGCACTGAGAAAGGAAAAAAAGGTTGCCGACAAAATTATCCAATTCTATTGAGTTTCTTCAATTCGAGTATTTATATATTTAACTGAAATGCATAAAATGCTTGAATTTTACTTTGAGTATTTACATATTCACTTTAAATACATGAATATTTTAGCTGAAAACATGTAATCGACTTGAAAAATGTAGCTGATCTTTTTTTTTTTTTAGTGTGGATAAGAAGGAGAAGAAAAAAAATGTATCTAAAAATCTAAGATAAGAAATTTTAATCATGAAAATTAATATAACCACTTTCTATGCAATCTAATTTTTAAAGATATAAAAATATAATAGATATTTGTCTTAAATTAGAAAACAAATTATTTGATTTAAATGTTCTTTTCATTCAAAGAGTAAAAATTATAGCAAACTACTGGCTTAATCGTAAGAGTTAAGACGGATGGAAAATTCCAACTTTACAATATATAACCGATTTTGATCGAGTTGGTCACCAATACTTTACCGATAAGTGAACACCTTCGGTAACCGTGCATGAAAATTGCCAGTACACTTGGCATCGGTCTGATATTCTCATGGGAAAGAGATGGGGAAGAAACGAGAGAACGCTAACTAGCTGTCGCTAGTACCGCCACCGACTACCATCAGCATCACCACCGATGCACACATCGTCGTCGGTATATACGTATAAGGAACGAACCTCGCTGGTAGCTGGTTCGTCACGCAGCGAGACAAGTAGAAACTGACCTGCAGAAGCACGTGACAGTATCCTCGACGTCGATGGAGAGCGACGTCTCGATGGCGGAATACTTGAGGACCTTCCTGTTCCCCAGTCCGAACATCGGGCGAACGCGAGCGCGGCGGTACCAGGGAGGTGCGGGCGGATGGGCCTGGGGCATAAAACGGAGATGGGCGGAAAGGAAAAGGAGAGGGAGAGAACAGGAAGACGAGCGAAAAGAGAAAGAGGAAGAGAAAGAGAGAGAGAGAGCAAAAGTAAAATATATGTCTCTACTCCGCTCCGGTTGATTGGTCGGAATCACACGGCCGGCCGCTAGGCCAGCAACGGAGCAGCACAGACTGACATAGCCGTTCTCCAGGCAGCGAGCGAGCAGGCAGGCAGGCAGGCAAACCAGGCAAGCAGACAGGCAGACCACCGTTCGCCAGGTACCACCACCGCGCGATCGTCCACGTCGCGGCCGTCCTCTCCACCGCCGCCGCCACCGCGCCAGATAGAGAGAAAGCGGAAGAGAGAGGGGAAGACGCGGTTTATATCACCGCCGGAGGGAGAGAGGGTTCCGCCGTGTTCAGGAGGAAGCGGAGAGATCAGCGGGAAAGAGACGAACGAAGTGAAAGACGACCTGAGAGAGAAAGAGAGAGAGAGAGAGAGAGAGAGAGAGAAAGAGAAAGAGTAGTGCCAGGGGCTTCCTCAGGTCAGAGTATAGCACATAGAGTATAGCCGCCGCTATACTTCCCTCCCTTTTCGTCCTCTCTTCCTCTTTCCTCCCAGCTCGCGTCCTCGTACGCGAATGGACTCGTCATAATGCAATTAACAATTGATCGAGTCAGAAACCGAACAAGTTCCCTTCATCTGTTCGCCGCGCTGCGACGAAAACGCAACAGTCGCCCGAGATCTCGAATTCCCAGTTCGAGCACTCCGTTGTCTGTTGCTCATCAGGGTTGTTCTCTCCCCCGGTGGGCATCCGATCCGAAAAAGAAGAGAGCCAGCAGAGATGTCACGAGAGAATTAACTTCCCAAGAGCGTTAAAAAGAAAGGAGTACTCGATAAAGTACAAAAGTGTCCCGAACAAAAAGAAAAGGCGTGTCCCTTAAGGAACGTGTGCACTCCAACACGGAATAAATGCATTTGTAACGAAAAATGTAACGAAAGTGATGCCTGTAATTATATGCATATATGAGCAATTGATATGTAGGGAAAAGGGGAGGGTAAGATGGCGACCTTAAGGTTTGTCGATTTTTCCTAATTTCTGTGATGGTGCAAAAATAATAATCTATATTTTTTTAGATCCATTAAAGC